>NC_051292.1:3810740-4110740 GCF_015220745.1 Sebastes umbrosus
AAATATTTGCTGGTTTCAGCTTCTCAAAAGTGAAGAGTTACAGCTTTCCTTTCATTTATATCATTGTAATTTAATATTTTGGGGTTTGTCAGACAAGATGATCAATTTCAGGACGTCACCATCGGCATTTTTTCATTATATTTTTTACATTTTGAAAGCTAAATCAATTAATCAATTAACTGACCGACATGTCAATCAACAGAAAATGAATGCTAACTATTTTGATAATCAATAATCAATAATAATTATCAAATGTGAAGATGTGCTGCTCTTCTGTGTTTTATATCACCGGGGTTTTGGACTATTTGGCCACTTTAGTCTTTGAGGAATTATAATGGCATTTTTTGGGACATTTTGTAGATTAAATGAGTATCAATTAATAAATAATAATGAATTCAATTTATATAAGGTGCTTCACATAATACAGCATGAAAACAATTCACACAAAAAAAACTTGCATTAAAATAGGATAAACAAATTGTAGACTGTAATATTTCAAAGCCCAAGTTAAAAGTAAATACATTTGTAATTTTAAAAACCCTAGGGGAAGGCTAAGAAAGGGATAATGTACAGCGAGCCGGACGCAGAGATGTCTCTCATTGCCCTGAAAGGGATTCTTTCACAACAATGACCCGCTAGCTGTACATTATCCCGCTTATTACACGGCTACTTACTGAAGAAATCAATAATTTGACACAAAAACGGTCTGCTAGAGTCCCACATCAGAACTGCGGCCATAGTAACGGTCTGGTATACGGTCTGTTATACGGTCTGTTATACGGTCTGTTATAAAGAAGTAACAGACCGTAGAACGCCGTGATTGACCAACCAGAATCAAGTAATCAACAAAGCCGAAAAATTATATTTGTTATTGTCAGACGGATATCGTTGTTTGGCAATGTCACGGACACTGAAACGGGGGAGATGGAGACAGACAGACAGAACAAAGGAGGTTAAACGCGCAAGAAATAGTCGGCTTGTCCGGCGCTCACAGAATAGGGTAACCTTCTAACAAGAGAGACTTCAGAGACCAGGTCCAGAGCACACTAGAGCACACGGATTTAGGGCAATCAACGTTTAACGTTTCAACGCCAACTGCGTCTTCATCAGAATGAAATCAGTTTTTTGGACTCTGATGATGGACCTGGTCTCTTAAGTCTCTCCTTTTAGACAGAAGAGCCTGCCGCGCCGCGCTGCAAAGCTTCGATTACCTTCGACTATTTCTCACCGAAGCTTCGAAGCTAATATCGCAAATCATATCAGTCAAAATAATCGCAATTAGATATTGTTTCAAAACTCCTACTAGCATGAAAAAACTACTCTTAGCTGCAGGAAAATGTGACTCCAACATGCTGTTAGGGGGGAAAACGTGTGACACAGCAGAGCGCAAAAGCTCATTTTACATCACTTTTGCACAGCTGTCTGAATGAACGACAAACAACATGAATTCCTCAGAAAAAAGAGGATATTTAGAGGAGAAACAGCTGCATGATGATGCCTGAGCTGTGCCAGCCTGCTGAAGCCGGATTTAATACTGTGAGCATCTCCTCCTCTATGGACCCCGCCCCTCCTCCTCCTCCTCCTCTTCCTCCTCCTCCTCCCTGCCCCGGTACGCTGCAGCCAGGGAACAAAATGTTCCTGCACCGGGGTGGGAGGAGCGAATCACCGGCAGAGTTATTTATACTGAGCCGTGGGGAGGCTGCTGCTTGCCTAGCAACACAGGACAGGGAGGGGGACTATAGGGAAGTATATGCATGAGAAAGAGAGAAAGAGAGAGAGAAAGAGAGAGGAAGAGGAGGGGGGATAGCGTGTGAACCTTTAGCCTCGCTGCCAGCAAGCCGGAGGTCGTCGGTCTAAATCGTGACAGAGCAGGAAACTCCTGTTGCCTCTAATTAAAACACCAGCAGGTGCATATATGTGCATATATGTGCGGAATTGTGCGTTTTTACGCACAACTCCACGTCCAGAATACAGAAAAGCAGGCGTCTTATTCATTCATTCATTCATTCTCCAACTTGCTTTATATCTACCTCAGGTTCCCTCCATAAAAACATAACATTATCTTATAAATATTATTTAAAAAGCAGTGAAAACATGAGAAAATAAAAACAGAAAGGAGGGGATACACTTACATAACATATGAGACAGGCCTATTTACAAACACTGTGTCTGGATTTTATTAATGCTTACCATTGCTTGTTCAATCTTGTTGTCAATGGCCACCACACTTGCACCAGAGGAGCTGGAATAGATAAAGAAAAATAGGTTTATAACAGGGTAATAATATGGTCTTGCATTGGCACAGATGTGAGGATTTTTATGCTGCGAAAACACAAATAAAGAAAGCCATTATGGATCCACAATGAGGGAAATAAACAGGTTATAAATCAGAGGAAATAAAAGGAAATGGAGGTCGAGAAGGCAGGATTTGACTTTGAAGGAGAATCAATGAAGCCATCATTTCAGGGCATGAATGTACATTGTGAATGTGAATGTGAATACATTTATCTGTGTGAATGTGAATATATTTATTGATGCAATATATATACACCTCAAGTGTTTTTTTATTTATTTACTTATTATACAAGTGTAATTACCTCTGTTTACATTACATGTATTTTTATATTTTACACTTCTAATGTAACACTTCTGTTTATATTTATTTATTTATTACATCTACTTTACCTATTTTATTTACTTTATAACTGTGTGTGTTTTACCTGTTATATGTTGTCAAATATTTGTTTTAAAGCACTGACCAGAAGTGGCAGCTGTGCATCTCCTTGTATTTAATACAATGACATAAAGCTTTCTATGTATGTACATAGCAGGTTAAAGATGGAGAGATATATATAATGCGCAATACCTCTTGTCAACCCTGACTGATGCGCTCTCCTTTCCAAGCACAGAGGACAGAAACGATATGGAGAAATTCCTCAGCTGACAAACGCCAAGATCCATCGCCACCGTGTAACATTGGGAATTCATGCTACCCAACCCATTGAATAAACCCCCCACACAGGCGCTTCTTCAGGCCGTGCAAACTGGAGCTCCAGTGGTATAAAAGTAGAAAAAACAGCGCATTATTTGGGGGGTTGTTGCGGCTCTCCGGAGCTCGCAGCACACAAAAGACTGAGCTGCAGCTCCGAGCTCTGCTGCTGCCTCTCTGGGTGATGCATGCAGGAAAAACAGCTCCAGCAGACAAGGGATTGGCTGAGAGAAGAGCTCATTAGCATAATGCATGCGAGGAAATGGCACCGGATTGGAGGAGAGTGAGCTCATTATGTGACATCTCTCTACCTGCTGCAGCGTCCTCTATAAAAGCCCGCATCCACCCACACAGTCAAAGGAGGGGAAATGCCTCCACTTCAACAGCAGCAGCACAGCAGCTCAATGCAGGACATTTTTGCTTTTAATCTTCTCAAAACTGCAACATAAATGTGCTTTTTCATGCTTAAATGTGGACTGCAGGGGATGGAGAAACTTTGGCTGCAGCAATGGCTCCACCTATTGGTTATAGATCATGTATTTAAAGGGACTGTTTGTAACTTTCAGAAATGCTTGTTAACAGCGACACCTGTGCCGTTAAATCAACGAAAGTCAGCGTCCGGCTCGCGCTTGCTCGCTCTAAATAGACATGAACGAGCATCTCTCAAAACAGTGAGGCGACACACGTCAGCTAAAACCACAACATCCCTATATTTCACCTGCTCTATATTTCACGTCGATAACGTTTCTCGCTGCAGAGCCCCGTCACTTCACAAGACACGGGAAACCTCTGTTGGTCTGGAGGAGCTGAAGCATTTATTTCTGCACAAACATCCACTGTACATTCACTAGATATTCTCAGAGCTACTAACTCTGCTGCAGTGTGTAGTGTGTGCACATGCACATCTAGAGGTGGAGCGAGAACGCGAGCGGTGTGTGAGTGAAAGCGAGCAGGCAGCGGAGCAGAGGCTCCGGCCACACGCGAGTCGCGCATTTGCGAGCGCGCATGGGATCCCAACCCGGTAGATTTATACGTGTAAAAGGTTACAAACAGTCCCTATTATATGTGCTCCCAGCAGGTGAGGCCAACCTCCTAATGAGAGGGGAGGGGCCAGGCAATCAGGGGAACTAGTTTTTAGTAATGTTTTAATTTATTTTTGCATTTAGTTTTTATTTATTTATTTTTTGCTTTTTTTTATTTATTTTATATTTAAATGTATTTATGAACTATTTTCCCTCTGCATTTCACCCCTTATTTATTTATTATTTATTTACATTTATTTCCCCAAACCTATTTATTTATGTATTTTTTTTATATTTTTTTTAATTTTTATTAATTTATTTTTGTATTTATTGACCCCATGACCATAATGATAACGAGGCAGAAATGCATAAAGAAATGTAAAAAGAAATGTGTACAGAAAAGAATATAGAAATAAATAAGTTTGGGGAAATAAATAAGGGGTGAAATGCAGAGGGAAAATAGTTAATAAATAAATTTAGAAAATGCAAAGATAAATAAATAAAAAAAATGCAAAAATAAATAAATAAATAATAAATGCTAAAATAAATTAAACAAATTTAGCTACATTTAATGACATTTATTTAGTTATTTAGTCATTTATTTATTTATTTTGGCAGGTTCCGTCCTCCATATTTATTAAGGGGTCTCACACACAGAAAACAAGATGGCTCTACACAGACTTCATTGTAATTTGATTAAACAGAATATAATCAATGATCCTGTGGTAAAGGCTGACCTCAGCGCTGTCCAGCTGTGAGAGTAAATAAACATCTACACTGAAAATCAATAGGAGAACAGAGTCCGATAACAGTAGAAACAGTAGAAGCGGAGCTCCTTTGTCTTCTTTACATCCATTTGAATGAAATGGGAACACGCTGTTCTTTACAGTAAAACAGGACCGCCCCTCCGCTCTGTATTAGGCTCTCCCACAAATTATTTAGGAGTTTTTTTTATATCTGTGATGTGTGATGGAGCTGAAACACTGATTCAATCTGATTCATCAAACAAAAACTGCAAATATTTGCTGGTTTCCAGCCACTCAGATGTGAGGATATACAGATTTTCTTTGTTTATATTGTAGTAAATGGAGTATTTTGGCGTTTGGGGCAGTTGATCAGACAAAATAAGACATTTAAAGACATCAACTTGGACTGATGTTGTCACAATGGAAACACACAGTTTAGATAAACAGCACACAAAGATAAGGAAGTATTGTAAACAACTGTGGTGAAGATAAAGAGACTGAAACTAAAACCAGTCAGGTGTGCTCACCACACGGACACATTTTAATTTAATCAGTAACTGACCTCTAACGTCAGACACCATTAAGCACCTTAGCTGTGTTCTAACTGTGTCTGGCTGCAGCGTTCATTGAATCGAGCTCAGTAAGTGTGTCAACATGAGAGTTTGGAGATCAGAAACATGTCTGAGGAGAAGATAAAACCCTCAACATGATCCTATCTTTGTGTTTTAGGTAGGGCTGTCAAAACGGCATAATAACGCAATTAAAACACAATCTTTCAGAGGTTGTCGCGGGCTCAGGTTTATCATATGAAACTAGAAAACCTAAAGAATCAATCGGTACCAACCATGTCATACTAGCCTGTCATAAAGGAGGCTAAATGACGCTCCAAACTTGCGCTAAATTTTGGCGAGGAAAAACTGTCATGGTCATTTTACAGACATGCCCACTTTATGATAATCACATGCAGTTTGGGGCAAGTCATAGTCAAGTCAGCACACTGACACACTGACAGCTGTTGTTGCCTGTTGGACTGCAGTTTGCCATGTTATGATTTGAGCATATTGTTTTATGCTAAATGCAGTACCTGTGAGGGTTTCTGGACAATATGTGTCCACTCCCATGTAGATAAGAGTATTAAATACTTGACAAATCTCCCTTTAAGGTACATTTAGATCAGATAAAAAATGTGTGATTAATCACGATTAAATATTTTAATTGATTGACAGCCCTATTTTTAGTGCTTCTGACGGGATTAAGTGATTTTAGAGAACTGGAAAATAACGTGTTTGTAGTGACTTCTCCTTTTTCTTTCTTCCAAAAGGAGCAGCGTCACATTTGCAGAGACACCATTCATGTATTGCTTATGCAAAAAACAAAATGTTGGAGACAAATATTAAACTCTCGAGAGGAATTGTGGTGCAAAACAAAAGAACAGTTTGTCAGCTGTAGGAAAATGTAGATTTCATGTTGTCCAGACTGTATAAATATTGGTTTATTGGGTTTGGGAAACTGAAGTCTATTAGTGGCGTGATAGGGAAGCAAATATGGGCCAACTGGATCAATTGAGGAACTGGATCATCACGCTTATCTCTGGCGGTTGAGATTGGAGGGGAAAATAAACTGAAAGCAGGCAAGATAAAGTCTGTCCAGCACCACGTTGCAGCTCTCCCACTCACACACAGTCAGGCGTAACAACATGCATGTGCAAACGCAAGAACACGGTGTCCTCAAACACACCGACGGCCCTACAGGGCTGCTGCTGAGCGGGAGCACACACATGCTGAGGTGATGTGCAGGTGTTACGTTTCCTGGATCTTTCATAACTTAAACGACAGACGGACAAACATCCAACGATCAACACAAAGCCCCTCGTTGTAATCTCCCCGACTACACCACCGTCGGCGACCCCCCTGACAACATGACAACACTACAGCCATCGTTACCTCTTCAGATGCTTCTCCAGCTCCCAGAAGAGCAGCTTTAGGGCCATGGCGTTCCTGCCAAGCGCTCCTCCTGCCCCGGCCAGCCCCTTCTCTCTCATTCAGGCTATAAAACACACCAGCCCCACTAAAAACCCCCCAACACCACCACAACCACCGCCGCCACCTCCACCGTCCTCCTGACCTGCGCCCTTTGGCCCCTCAGCTGTGGGAGATTCACATAGGGGAGCCTCACCAACAATAGAGGACCGTGATGGGAGTGTGTGTGCGTTCAACGGGAGTTGTCCCCTTACTAAGCCCGGATCACATCTCAGACGATTGGGCGCACGGCGAGGGGAGATAGGTGGGTGTTGTGTGATGTCACTGCATAAGGAGTCATGTCACCTCCCCTTCTGTTGTTATATAAACTGTCAGCAGAGATTAAAGTGACGTGTCCAATAGGATGAGCCGCTTTTGACCACACACCTCGTTAGCGCGCCAACAAGCCACTCCCTTCTCGCGCGCTCCTTCACGTCGTATCCTGCTCTGATGGTGATGGACTCATATGGCCTCATATTGTGCGTGCAAATTCCCTTAATATAACAACAAACATCTCTGGTATTTCCTCACACGCCGCCCCTCCTCGAGGAGAATGTGGATGTTGTACCAGACATGCCTTTAGCCGCCTTGTCGCTCCACATCAGTGGATGCACGCTGGACGCACACACTCGCAGTATGGGAGCACGTGAACGTCCATGTTGGCTCCCACGCAACACAGCCTGGACAAAGACGATCAAAACAAGACGACTAGCTGATACACAGCACAAAAAAACGCTGAGTAGAGGAACTGTAGAGAACAAAGGGAATCGAAGATGGCGCGCAGTTGTGAGGACCACAAAATGGCGGCGAAGGGGGTGCGCTTACTGAATTTGTTGGTGCGATTGAGCTCAATGCATGCAGTGAGATTATTAACCTCATTAGGATAAGGTCACATCATCTTTTCCTCGCCGACACTGTATGAGACACTAATCCCCGAACAAGTCGAGGGCCTGAAAACAAGCTTTTTAAAGAAGGAACGGGAGACAGAAACTAATAAAATATCATTAAAAATGCTTATTTATAAGTTGAAAACAAACCCTTCACATACTGTATGTCTGTACATTGTGTTCTTGCAGAGTTGGGGTCAGCGTACGCATGACCGCTTGGAACAAAAGGCTAGAAAAGGCTCGTCTGAGGAGGGGAGCGTTCGACTTTCAGCCAATCGCTGATGCCGCAACAGACTCAGCCCAGCCAATGGCGACGTCATGACATCACAGATGGGATGCTTTCATTCATAATGCATCCACGTCCATCTAAAGCTTGTGTGTGTGCGGCATGTGCAAAGAGCTGACCCATATATTACCTAACCACTATGTTAAAGCTTAATGTATGCTACACGAGGGAGACTTAGACACTGGAGTAATATGCTGTGGTAATGTAGTAATACTTAGTTTAAGTTAGGTGATGAGCTCTCCGCCTTGCCAAAATGCGGATAAAACAATTAACAGGCAGAGCTCTCCTTTAAGCCGTTAACAAAACACCGCTCTACCTCATCTTCTTCACCAATCACAGCATGATTTCTACTGAAGTAAAACCTTAAAAAAGTGGTCACCGGCTACATGATTTTGCAGATGTGAACAGGAAATAAAAGGGTGGTGGTGCATATCTTCGCCACACCCTGTGGAGCTTACATAAGGGCGGATGTGTAGCCACAGTGTGGCAGCAGACGACGTGGATGTGGAGGAATAATAAGAACAGATGGTGCTCGCATTGCCCACATAGTTAAAAATATAAAGTTTCACTGGAAAACAAGGAGTGAACTATATTTGAGAAAAGTGATACCTACCTTTAAACCCAAATCCTCGTAGCTTTAGGCTCCAACTGATGTTTAAATTAAGGTTTAAATTTAATCTTTCTTAATTTTTAAGCTAGTTTTAAAGTTTGGGGGAACATGATTTAAAGTTAAAGAATGATTTAATCGGGTTTAAAGGCCCCGACGCATAGTTTGGGGCCGTCAGTGAGCGTCTGTCGGCCTAGTTTTTGTGTCCCGCATCGTCAGCTCTAGTCTGCCCGGGTCAGAGTTTTTTCGGCCGATTCAGCGTGTTGAATCGGCGGCGGCGCCCGTCAGTGAGTGAAATCACTGATTGGATGAAACGAATCAGTGCACGAGAAGAGAAACGGAAGTGAGGAAAGGAAGCAGACGAGTAAAGTCAGGAGGAAAAACACAGAAGAAGAACAAAAAAAATTAATCGGCAACTATTTCGATGCTTGATTTGAACTATTTGAGTATTTTTTTTCCGGCAAAAAATACCTCTCCAGTTCCTCAATTGTGATGATTTGCTGCTTTTTGTTGGTGAAAGCACACTGAAGGTTTTAGGACAAAACAAGCAGGGCTGAAACTATCGATTATTTTTATTATCAATTAATCTGCAATTTATTTTCTCAATTAATCGTTTAAGTCGAAGTTCGTCCATAAAATGTCAGAAAATAGGGAAAATGTCTGTCCCAATTTCACAAAGTCCAAGGTGACGCCTTTAAATGCCTTGTTTTGTCAGCCCAAAACCCAAAGATATTCAGTTTAATATGATATAAAACAGAAAAAAAGCAAGAAAAAAACAAAATAATCGTTAGATGCGGCCCTAACCTTTGAGTCGGGAGCCTTAAAAACAGCTAAACTAAGGGAGGCTTACATGTAAATTCACACATATCTTGAGAATAAAAGACTAAATCTTCATAATATAGAAAAGTTTTTTTAAATCTACACAACCATCAAGAAGACGTGAGAGTAAAAGAAAGCAGAGGAGCAGCTAAATGTTACAGAAAAGCGTCAAATCAATAGTGCGAACACAAACCTAAAAGCCTTCTTGTGTATTTGAGGTACATAAACTAGAAGTCCCCCCTTCTGCCACAACCCTCCCTTTATCCACACATATCCACAAAAGCATCCAGCTGAGTGTAAGTAACACTTCCGCCTCACTTTATTGTGCCGTCTGAGTGAAAGCAGAGCTGTGCCGTCACTCAGGCTGCAGTGTGTGGTCTTGACAACGATCCAACAACTGTGTGAAAATGTGATAACAGAGGACGTTATGAAGGAATTAGTGAAGGAATTCACTCTACTAGATGATGTCAGACACTATCATAATCTTATACCCCTCCTCAAATAATGTTCTCTCCTTGCATCCCTCTATTTTTCATCGCTCTGAACGGCGCTCTGTGATTCGCCCGCCTCCTTCCACATCACTTGTCCTCGAGCAGTTGGGAGCGCTCGTGTGTGTGTGTGTGTGTGTGTCCCGTTTGTGTGTTTGCAAACTGGCGGGATCCGGTTTCGGAGGCTTTGAACACAGAGGAGAACCGAGGCCGACAGCAAGATCAACCCCACTGCACACATACACACACACACTTCACTTGAGCAAAGGAAGTGTGTTTACATCCAAATTTAGAAATCAAAAAGACAGAAAAAAGTGACAATTACATAATCAAATCTGGAGCATGCAATCATTTTACTGTTTTCAAGGTATAATTCATGAAGGTAGCAATCAAAAGCGACCTTCTACTTGTTTGTAACTGGGGATAATCTCTCTTGATCTTTGCCCAAACAGACAAAACAAAAAGCAGCAACGCCCCAAAACTCAACCAGCTCTCATGGCATCACAGAGCTGCGGGGTAGCGGCTCTCTGGAGCGAGAGAATCGCTCGCTGCCATGCACGCAATGCCTTACATAACCATCCTCTCTCCGTGCCATATGGGCCACGAAACAGAGACGGGGAAGGAGAGGAGACTGCATCATCTCTGCTAGTTTACACTGCAGACATGCAGACAAACTTTCAACACCCTCACAAGTGTAGACATGTTTTTAACAGTGGTAAAAATAACAGATGGAGTTTTTGTGTTCTACGTTTAGCGAGGAATGATGTTTAAAAAAACGCCTAAAAGATGATGTAAAGAGCATGCATGAAAAATTCCCCAAATCTGAGGTGAAGCAGATAACACATAAAACAAAAAAAGCAGCATATCCTCACAATTTAGCAGCTAGATTTATGTTTTTTTCATGCAATTAAGGCTGCAGTGTTGCGTTCATTTTGAATGTAGTGCGTTTGGGCAGGTGTCGAAGAAAAAACGCAACGGCTTGCGGTGGAAGAGTAGAAACAGAATCAACGCAACCTGACATAACGCTGTGGTGGTCAATCACCCGCGATCCAGAGCTGTACAACCCAGCCATGAGGGAACAAAAGACGTTAATTGTAGCAGTTAATGGGCCATTAAAGTGACACAGTCGCACAACCCTGTTACTTAAACAATTAATACAATTATTAAAATAATTGACAATTATATTCTACTGTCCACCGATTAATCGATCCGTAGACTTATCAATTCATCTCTGGCATGTATGCACACACAAACACACAAAGGAAAGACCTTGAGAAGACAACACGCTTGGGTTGCACAAACACCGGCGATTAAAGGATTACACAAAATCTGGCTATAATCAATACATCTCCTCCTGCCTCCAGTTCTGTCTGCATACACCACAAACTGGCAACAAGGCTCTTTGTATGTATATCTGTAGTTGTAAGAGCTTTGTATGCACAGACGCACACATCATTTCTGGCTCTGTGCGACAAATTTCACACATAAAACTGGGATTCAAAAGCCCCCTACTCCCTCTTATCCGTGTGTTAAAATAAACATTATACAATCAAATATTACGCAACCTCACGACACAGCAACAACATTAAAAAACGTCACAGGAAGTCGTGCTGCAGCCACATGGCTCTGCACAGTGTTTCTGTTAATGTAAACAGAGTTAGAGAGCTCACTGATAGTGTATTAACAGTGAGGATCTTCTCAGCAGCGGTGGAGAAACTTTGCTCGAGGCTCTCCGCGGCGTGCCGGCTTCATGCGGCGGTCTGAATGTGTGTTCACAGTAGGAAAGGTCGAGGCTCTGACACTAAACAATAAGGACCGGCTTTACGCAGAAATATTAGTACTGCTCTTTACCAGGAAGTGTCACTTTCAGGGGGATTAATGTTTATCTATGGCAGGTAGAAGAGTGGTCATGTTACGGTTTTCCTCAAAAAATAAACAAAAGAAAGTGGAACGGAGAAGCCTTCCGTGAGAGAGAAATGATAAATATTATGGACAGACTAAGGAGACCCTGCCTGCTTTATGGGTGACATCCCTTTGCTCTTTTATTCAACAAAGAGTCACATTACATTCATTTCCATCTAGTCTCCGAGGGCCAAGCATGGAGACAACGTGCTCCGCCAGATACTTTTAAGTGTACGTTCATTTTTTCCATTTTCCATGTTTATTTTAAGACAAAAAACCCAGAGATATTGGTTGACTTGAAATCCTAAACAACAAGCATGGCTTAATAAAACACCAAGTATCATTCTCTAGTCTCTCGGGTCATTTCATTCATGTGGAACGTTTAAAAAACTGAAATTTCAGTATCAAACACAGAGCTCAACAATAAGGATTGCCCATGTTGGGCTAGTAAATCTAGCAACTCACTTGCCCGATCAGGAAAGAGGTAAAAAACATGTTAACACATTGTTTTTTTTCCAGAGTGGATGATTTAAGTAGGTAAGGTGTGAGCCATCTCGCTTCCTTCTCATCTCTGTTGAGCGATGCACACGTCATGCACATTACCGACCGGGCACTCCAGATTCATTTACTTTAATAAAGATATGAAACATGATAATTTCCTTTAGTATTTGTTGTTTTTTGATAACCACTAATAAATAAAACTAGTAGATGGTTAGAAGGCAAAGCCGACTTGTTATATTTCCTGCTTGCAACCTCTACTTCATCTTCTACTATGTTTACTGGCCGATAATAACACCAACTTCTACGCTGTAGCCGAGTTTACTCGCTCAAACCAGTTAAAAGAAATGACAAGTTCGCTTAAAATTCACTTGACATTTGTATGGAAACACGGCTAGTTGCAGGTTACAGTTACTCAGAAGTATACAGTATATTCTCCTCTTGCAGCTCAGCTGGATCCTTTAAGGTGTTTTGGCACTAAAGTTTTAATTATAGGATCTGAAATATCACATTTCTCTCCTTTACTGTCTGTTCCTCCTGATGTTAAAATGATGTAAGAGTGAAACGACAGAAAGAAAACAACAATACAGGTGTCGTAAGATTGTAACACAACCAGTTAAAACTAGTAATGTTCCTTCTGCTCCTCTTTGTGTAAATGCCAGAGGGAGAAAAGCAGCATTAAAAACGTCTCTGCTGTAAACACCTACCATTTCACACACATGTACAAACACCTTAAACCTTCCTGACAGGTGAGCTCATAAAAACACTCCTGCTGAGAACGGCAGACAGACGTGCATGGACACATATTACATCCTCTCTTCATGGATCTGCAGCTCTGCAGGACGGCACAAGGCGAGCAAACGTGACACCAGTCTACCCCCACCCGACAAAAAAACACCCCACCCATGCTGCCTAAAATTGAACCTGTCAGAGCCGGGCCAGAGCTTCACAAACATCAAGATGCACTTTCAGAAACGACAGCAGAGCCGGAAAACATTTCCCCCCAATGTCATCTCAAGTAGGACTCAAACATGATGGTGTCTGAACAAAAATGTGCACGTGATGCATCCATTAATAATGAAGTCAGACCGCTAACATGCAAAACAAGCTCTTTAGGCTGCAACTAGGGATTATTTTAATGATGTACTAATCTCCTGATGATTTTCCTTCTTTGTTCTACAAACTAAAAACTATTTCCTGAAGTCCGAGATGACATTTTCAAATTGTTTTTAGAGCTGCAACGATTAGCCAATCAACAGAAAAATAATCGCCAACTATAATGATAATTGATTAATCGTTAATGTGACTTTTCATGCAAAAATTGAAGAAAATGCTGTTTTCAGCCTCTCAAATATGGAGATTTTCTGCTTTTCTCTGTTTTATATCATATTAAAGTGAATATCTTTGGGTATTGGACGGACAAAACAAGATATTTAAAGACATCACCTTGGACTTTTTCCACCATTTTCTGACATTTTGTAGACCAAACAATTCATCGAGAAAATAATCTGCATATTAATCGATAATGAAAATAATCGTTAATTGCAGCCCTAGTGTTTTGTCCTTAAAAGCTTGCTATCCAATATGGACAAAAAAGCAGCAAATCCTCACAATTGAGGAACTGGAAGAGTATGTTTTGTATTTTTGCTAGAAAAAAAAATTCTTAAAGAGTTAATCAATCATCAAAATAGTGGTAGATTATTCTTTTTGTTGATTAATTATTTGTCTTTAGAAGCAAAAAAAAAAAAAAATAAGTGTAATTTGGAATAAAATCAATCAGCCTTAAAGTGCAAGTTTAGGTTGATTGTAATAGAAAGGGAACTAGAGAGACATAGATTACATTTATCCACGCAATCGCTGTGCATTTTGTGTGCATTCTAGGGCTGCAACTAACGATTATTTTCATTGTAGATTAATCTGTCGATTATTTTCTTGATTAATCGATTAGTTGTTTGGTCTATAAAATGTCAGAAAATGGTGAAAAATGTTTCCCAAAGCCCAAGATGACATCCTCAAATGTCTTAGTTTTGTCCGCCACTCAAAGATATTCAGTTTACTGTCATAGAGGAGTAAAAAAACACAGAAAATATTCACATTTAAGAAGCCGAAATCAGAGAATTTAGACTTTTTTTTCTGAAAACAATTACTCAAATCGATTATCAAACTAGTTGTTAATTAATTTAATAGTTGACAACTAATCAATTAATTGTTGCAGCTCTACTTCTGATAAACTTCATACGACATCTTTTGCAATAGGACAAATAAAAGGCCTTTTTCCCCCCTAATAGTCTGACTCATTCAGTTCAGACAGGCTCATATAAACTTGACCATGGGAAGAGTGAATCAGTCCATCCCTAATATAAGCACACCTACTGAGTTATAAACACTGCTAAAGGATATATGATATCTATCACTGTACCGCTGGGGCCTTCTGCAGCCAGTAACCACACTCATCAAATATTATTATACACCCATTTCTGATAGGAAGCATCACTTCTTTGTGATTCAGACATTGCGTGCTGGAAGGACCTTTCCACTCAGCTGCGAGGCTCGATTTGGGTCAGTGATTCTCAAAGCACGTTAGGGTTATATAAACTGGGAGGATTCATGAACCAACACTGCCACCTTGTGGACTAACAGCAGTAGACTAGCGTGAGAGAGAAGAATGACAGTAAAGTTAATGTCTCTACTGAAGTGTAGCATCGTTGTCACATCTCGTTAACAGATTAACTAGCTTCAGGTGTGATGTATCGCTCTTGACAGATGCCTCCAAGAAATAAGAAGCACCTCTAGACTTCCACAAAGCTGCTGTCTGACCTCCAATCTAAAGATCCACCAACCAAACAGGAATAACTACACAATAAGGCAGAAAACATGATGGCAGATGGTGTGCAAAGGCAGGCAAAACCTGAAAAAAAAGACTAGCTTATACTGCAAAAACAATGCATTACTGGCAGAGTTTCCATATAAGCACATCTGTTTCAGTTAAACCACCTGGTGCGTATCACGCTGCCGTCAAATGAAAAAACACCAGCAGATGTGCCTGCTGAGAAGCCTTTCAGCCAGGTTAACTATTAATATTTTATAAGAGCTTTTAAAAAACAAAATAATATGTAATTTAAGCTTAAGTGTGGGACAAATCATGCAGCAAGTTTTCAGTCATAGGTAGCATGAGAAGGAGCGTTCTGGTACATTAAACTCCACATGTGTAACCTCTTAAACCCCAGATTTCTTTATACATTACTTCATTCACAATTGCCCCACAAAACGCTCATTTCCCCAAAAGTATCTTCTTCTAATCTCCCCGTTTTGTAGATTTGTTTGCTCAAAATAATATAAGTTTATTTATGAGGTTCACATTGTTGAAAGAATATTCCATTAGGAAAACATGAGTTTATCTAGAATAGATTAACAGATAAGGGTGTTGCATGATATAGTAAATGTACAGTCAGAAAGTTTATCAATCAGCATTTTGTCTTTGGGATTTGTAGGCCATCAAATCTGTTACTGGTGAAATTGAGAAAAAATAGTTAATTATGAAATTAGGACCACATCAGTTCATATTGTAATATTTTAGTTGTAAAATTGTAGTCTATTTCATTGATATTTTATTAATCACTTACTTTATTTTATTTAAGTAGTACAATTTTATCCCATTTTATTATTTTTTTATTTATTGTATTTAAGTTGTATAATTGTATTCTATATTATTGTTATTTTATTAATAACTTATTTTATTGTATTTAAGTTGTATAATTGTATTATTTTTTATTTTCATTTTATTAAGCACTATTTTATTGTTTTTTATTAATGACTTATTTTATAGTATTTAAGACGTACAATTTTATTGTTATTTTATTATTCACTTATTTTATTTTATTCAAGTTATATCATTTTATTCTATTTTATTGTTATTTTATTAATCTATACATTCAATTTCAAAGTATTTAAATTGTGTAATTGCATTCTATTTTATTGTTATTTTATTAATCACTTATTTTATTGTATTTAAGTTGTACAATTTAATTATTTTATTAATGTAGTTTTTACTTCACACTGTTTAACTTTTAATTCTACTTTATTATATTTTTATTATTTTATTGTCTCACGTGTATTGGTCTCAAATTCAAATTGTTAAATTGCTGAATTGTTTTGTTTCACGGTCCACACTTGTTCTGTCTTATATTCATCTGTGTCACTCTTACATTTGAAACATTTTAAAGACTTTCACATAAACAAACATTATGATTTATATACCTTGGTTATAAAGTCTGCAAGTTTGATTCTTGAATTTAAATAAATCTCATGTAAAAAGATGTAAAGTGAATTCTGTAGTTTCGTTTCTTCGAGGAGAAAATGCAACACAGTCCACTTTATTCTTGTCTTTGTCACGTCTATTAGTCATTCATTAGTCAAGCATGTATAAACAATGCTGCGGTACACCTTACATTCATATCCTGGGGTGTGTTCGCCAGAGCTGTGCTTCACAAATATGTTTGTCGTTAGGCATGGCTCACTGCTCAGTTTTATGTTTATACTATAAATAGATTTAGAATACGTTTACAATCTGAACGCTACGTAAACTACACCCTACGCCCGTCACAATAATTACTATATCAAGTTATTGTACAATATATGGACATGACCTCACTGACTTATGGTCCACAGCTCCAGTGCGGGCACATTTTGTGTTTAAGCCAAATGAGAGGGGAGTGTTGTTGCTACTTAAATCTAAATTATAGCTCATGTGTTCTTACTGTTCTGTTAACAAAGGTCTTCCTACTTCCGGCTCCTTTGCTCGGACCACACCCATCTTCAAACTTGACCTTCATTTTGATCTCAACGACACACCTGTAAACTTTCGTGACTGCATCTTGCAAGGTTGTGACCTATCGCAGTGACAAAATCTGTCCACAGATGTATAAACACCTGTCAAAGACGCACTAAAAAAACGCTTTGTTGTAAATCCTCCTAAAAGTATAGTAGTAAAAATGTCTAGATCTTATCTTGGAAACGCCTGGGATCGTCATATCGTGGCACTTAAAGAAGCTAGCATTTTCTTGAAGTCATACATCATAACATGAGCTCCATTTCTGACAGTAGCTCCAAGCATTTATATGTTTGGTTTTAACCGTTGGGGGCGCCCTCCACCTCGTAGATGCTCAGTTTTGGATGGCGAGCAAATTAAAAACAGGCGTGTCGATATTAACATCACGAGTCAAAGCCGGTATAACTGCAGAGCTTGACAGGCAGATGAAAGACGCATAAAAACTAAACAGCTTTCAGTCACATACTGACATGAAACACATAAGTCAGTTTAAGTGCTTAGAAATGTCAATCAGCTCAGAAACCAAACCAACATGTTATTCTTCTTACATTTAGAAAACCAACTGATCATCTACTGATGCTGAGAAGTCATGAGATGATTGTTAACGCCTTAAAAAAACGATCAGAAAATCAGAAAGTAAGCTTGCACCCCCAGAATTTTACACAGCAAAATATTCAGTCTAGAACAAAGCTCTTTTGACAACCGTATGAGCCTTGTCAAGCGCAACAAAAAGGAGTCTTGACTCTTTCAGATCCACCTATAGCACACCTGCTGATTTCACTTTGTATTCAGGCTGTAAACTCGGTGCCCCTCAACCTCACGTTCTCGCATGTTACCTAATAAAACACTGGAAAAAAAACCCCTTCAAATTTAAAAAGAATGCCGCTAATATAAAACTGTTGAGCGTGCAAAATGAGCAAATAATAAAGATTGCACCTCTAACTTTTATGGCTCCAAAGGATGAAGTCATACAGATAAATTACCCTAATAAAACGCACTAAATGCAATATGACACTTCATACAGTATATCTTTGACGTTTAGTTGGCAGGGAAATACATATTAAAACTGTTATTGTATTTTTTAACAAACGTAAAGGAAATATTTTTAGATTCTTGTGGTAACATGTGTTGACTGAAGAATAGAAAAAGACTTTGGCATAGTAAATTATTCCAAAAATAATGCCTTGAACCAGAGTGTTCAATATGCTTTACTGCAAGGAAAAATGAGCATGGCCATTTTCAAAGGGGTCCCTTGACCTCTGACCTCAAGATATGTGAATGAAAATGGGTTCTATGGGTATCAGCATATTTTTTTATGCTAAATGCAGTACCTGCGAGGGTTTCTGGACAATATTTCTCATTGTTTTGTGTTGTTAATTGATTTCCAATAATAAATATATAGATACATTTGCATAAAGCAGCATATTTGTCCACTCCCGTGTTGACAACAGGTGTATAATATACTGGAAGTGTGTATGTGAAAGTCACAAGTGTTTTCCTTTTACTGTGAAGCGATGTTGGCAGATATCCAAAAGTCAAATCATACCGGTACCGACCTGCCGGCTGAAATTCCACCCGGGGCGGCACGAGGACCTGATGAAAGCCCTGATTAATACCACCGTCCCTACGGCACTCTCACTGACGGATATAGAAACAGACAGCAAGGCAGGTGAAAAGACTCAATCCTGCAGACACACCTTCACATCCCTGTTTTACAACATGACACACGAGTCACGCACACAGCTGTGCTCGATCAGGCGTTGTCCGAGTCGTGACAGCTGCAACGTGACGCTGTTAAAGAGCCAAACTGGACTCTGACAACAGGTAATCAGGTGCTCTTGGTACAGCAATCATCCTGGACAACTAGTTCTTGTTTAAAGGGCGGGTCCCTCATTTTTTAGGTTTTTATATCATTCTGTAGTTTCCCAGTGGTGTTCCTTATATATTCAAATCCAAAACTGGTACTCTCATTGGTAAATACAGGTGTAAATGCCTCAATGTTAGCTTCACTATGGCACAGGACTCGATGCTATTAGTTTAGGGGAAACACTGCATGCATGCAGGGAAAGGAGAGGGATATTTTAAGAGTGGAAAGAGAAGAAAAGGGTAGAGGAGAAGAGTTCGGACAGCTGACACATGACGCAAAACTGCAAATGGAAAGGAGATAGAGAGGGTGACAAAAGGAGATAAACGCAGAATGACATGACCATGACTATGAACAAAGCAGACACACTAAGACTGTCTGCAGGACAGTGGACGATTCATGACAAGAAAACGGGCCGACTAACGGACGGATAGACGGAAACACACCATGCAAAAGACACACAAACACAGTCATGATGGGGTGCCATGAATTGCTGACAAAAGCCTCCACACACAGAATACAGTCCTGCTCTGTCTGCAGCTGAATATGACGACTACATCAACATTAATCCAGCAGTTATTGCACCCTCCGTCTCTCCGTTCCTCGAGTTCAGACACAGCTGACAATACATAAACAGCTTCAGCTCACCGACTACCTGCTGTGCTGATAATTAAATTAGAAGTATGTTTACTGGTTCGCACAGCAACTGTTGTTTTAATCACGGAGCTACTTAGAAGTCTCCATTGCAGTTCTGATGTATACAGCATGTGTTTGTACAACATTTTCACGTTTCTCCACAAAGAATCACACAAAAGTACCACTTTAAATCCTGTGTTTACTAGAGATGGGCTCATAAGTTTCTTGTAGATGTAGAACGATTCATCTACTAAATCGATGCATCGATTTATATTCCTACGATCCAACATCGATAGGTACTCGGCAAGTTGTCCTAGTAGTCGACTAACACTCATACGATTTTGTCGACTAATCGATTAGTTAATTTATCGACAAAGAATCACACAAAAGCACCACTTCTTCCCCTCTTGTGTTTACCAGAGATGTGCTCATAAGTTTCTTGGAAATACGTCATTCAGCATGAAAGAAGCTTAAAAACCGACTAATCGACTAAAGAAATATTGGTCGACCAAGACCAAAACGACCAATTAGTTAACTAACCGACTACTTTGTAGACAGTTTGCATTTGTTTCCAAAAGCTGAATAAAAGTCACAATCTTCAAAAAGTATTTCAGTTATGGGTGCCTAGGTGAGGCTGACAGTCTTCAGTCAAACTCCCTCCGTACCCTGCAGGCATTATTGTTGTACTCACAACATGAAACTCCTGCTAAACCAGAACACGGGACAGTACAGTGGTAACACTAGACTGCTGCCACAACAGTGCTCCATTTCTCTGCAGGGAGAGTTTATCAGATTTATGCAACACAATGACCAGACCGTCTACAGCACAGACTCTGAAAGACTGCAGCTTCAAATGGGGCAGTGGAGGTTTTGTTTTTTTCAGGGCATCGACTCTATTTAGACCAATACCATACCTTTTTAGAAACTACCTGCAGCTGTAATTACCACTTTCAAGCTGCAAAACTAACAGGAGTAATTGTTCACATAAATAAACCACTGCAGAGCTCTCCCAGGGGGGGTACAAATTCACACAACCAGTGTCTAATAAAAGACTGAACCTGAGGGGAGATAGAGACACAAATACTGAATAACAAAGGAAGGATAGTGCAACCTTAGTGACACAAATGGAGGAGCTAAAGGAGGTGGATGTGTGATAGTCGGGGGGTCGATCCACGGCACATCATCTGCTGAGTCACCAGCTCCCTCGGTGACTCAGCAACTCCACTGCTGCTACTCCAGTTACTGATATTTTTAAAATAACAGCGAGCTGTTTTTCAACCACTGTCCTCTGGAGGCTGACCTCAAGGGACAGGGGATCAAGCAAATGGGACAAAACCAGACAGACCAGTTGCAGGATGCTGTTACAAGCAGAGCAGGACAGTTATGGTGAGGAAATATCTCACTGCATGTTTTGCCATTCAATATTACTGCAAAAGAAAGTATTTGTGTTACAATGAGAAGCTGTCTGAACTACAATGTTAACTTAAAAACTAGAGAAAATCGATTCACCTATGTATCATGATTTTTTAATGCCAGAATCGGTATATTTGCTTCATTTGAGTCTATGCAGAGGTAGAAGGAAGTTTTATTGTTGTAGTCTGAGCAACGTGATGTATTAAAAACCTTAATCTGCAAAAAAGAGTTTACATTAGAATAAAGAGCTTTACATCCTCACCTGTCGTCCTCTCCTTCAGCGTGCTGAGTCCTGAGGCCTGCAGCAGCGGCCATGAAGGCGCTGGCCTCAGCCGACATCCCCATGTGGGCCAGCGTTCCAGCAGCACCGCCGGCCTCCGCAGCCCCCTCTCTGCTTACTGCCACCCCCAGCCTGGGCAGACCCGGCAGCCCCAGCAGGCCCTGGTGCTGGAGCAGAAGCTTATGGGCGTCCTCCAGCTGGGACGCCCTTATGGAGCTCCCTCCTCCGGGGACCTGGGTGAGCGTCGCACCCAGGTTGAGGAGAGGCTGAAGGTCAGCTTGTAGTGCAGTCAAAGGCATGTAGGGGGACATGTGGGTGGGCAGTACTGGGACTGTAGCAGTGGAGGGGGGCTGGATTTGTGGCGGTGGGAGGGTCTGTTGCTGTCCTGTAAAAGCTGGCTGACCTGGATGTGGTAGCTGATGAGTAATGCTGATCGGCGGCTGTGCTGTGACCCCTGGAATTGGTGGTAAGATTCCCGTTGTAAGATGCGGCAGCGGAGGCTGGACCTGCGTCTGGAAGGGAGCAGTGGGCTGGATAAAGTCTGGCTGTCGGACACTTCCTGGAGCTATGACCCCTGTGTGGAACTGAGGTACAGGGTAACCTCCCGCCTGGTGGGGATCCACAGTGTAGGGCAGCTGCTGGGGTATTACAGCGGGAAGCTGTGGCATTGCTGTCGGGAGCATGACATTAGCGACTGGTTGCTGCATGTGGCTCCCAGCAACAACCTCCTGGGGTGAAACATAGGTCAGAGTAGTCGTTTGGGCCAATCCCTGTTGTGGGCTCTGCATTGCTTGTGGACTGGTGAAGTCCTGGCTCGGCTGCTGGTAGGACTGAAGCGTGTGAGGTGGCTGTACAGCAGGTACGTTTCCTGCTTCTGTCTCCACAGCCACCTCGACACCTTTTGGTGCCTCAGATGTAGTCGGATGAGGAACCTCCTTTTCATAATAATCTGTACACGTCCATCTTCCTTTGCGGAACGGCTCAGAATTAGTGTCTAGTTTGACCACCCGAAAACGAGAGCCGGTAGCGGTCTGAGTTTGGGTGTGCTGGGTTTGAGCGTTGGGCGCTGTTCCTCCTCCAGCAGGAACTACTTGCCCACTCACACTAGTGTTGTCAGAAGGACCTGCAGCAGCAGCAGGCACATTAGAAACACTGCCTTGTAGATGTGGATCTGTCCCACCAACCATAGGGGGTATAGGTTGGGCTGCAGGTTTACTGTTATCCAGCATCGGTTGCCTCTGTGCCTGCCCGGCTTTGGACGCCATAGCCGGGCTGGAGCTCGCCACAGGAGCAACGGGAAGTCCTGGTTCACTTCCTCCCACGCTATCAGAGTGATGATGGTGCGGAGGATAATAATGCATGGTCCCATTCACCATGGAGGTGTGTTGTTGGGACCCCTGAGGGATGGAATGAGGGTGAAGAGGCTCGTTGGGTGACACAATCCCAGGCGTGTCCACCCCATGGAGGCTATTGAGCGTCTCATCAGAGGAGCTTCTCTCCGGCACACCTGTATCCGTGGCCCTGGACACGGAAACATCCAGCATATCTGAGGAGGAGAGGTCTTCTGTGTGGGACTCATCCATATCATCATAGCTCTCGGTGTCATCTGCCAAGCTGTTGTTGCCGCTCACGTTGCTCTGAGCTGAGGTGACACTTGTTATCTGGAAGCCACTCTTCTTCTTCACCTGGGCGCCAGCCGCTTGGGACTGATGATGGAGAGCTGGAGAGTTGGATCCAGGCTGGGCTGGAATGTCGTCAGCCGGGTTGGCTCCACTGCCGCCGGGTGTGGAGGGAGCAGAGGCACTGCTGCTACCTCTCCGGTAGTGGTAGGCTTGTTTCCTACTCCCGGTCCCAGCAGGCTGGTCTGCAGAAAAGTCCTGGTGGTGCATCTTGACTGTCAAAGAGTTACTAAAGATGAGTGTATCTTTTTGGCTTAAAGAGCTCTCATCATATTTACCTTCAGAAAAGATTATGTTTAATCTCAAAAAGAAACCATGGCTCTTTAATAAATGCTGGTGTAACCTTTTTACATACCGGTACTTCTCTTAATGGTGTTGTCCTTGGTCAGACCGTTTAAGAGATTATACTACACTATAGCTTGTCTATCTCTTGTACTACTATTACTTCTGTAATTCTCTCTCTTTATTTGTTTTTACTTATTTATATGTATGTATATATGTATATATATATTCTTTCTTCCTTCTCTATTAGTTTTTTACTTTCTCCCCTTTTTTATGTATTTATTTATTTATTTGACTACTGTTATGTTGACTACTGATATTTTACTTTTTTTTTTTACTGTTATTTTACTTTTACTTATTTATATGTATATGTATGTATATATATTCTTTCTTCCTTCTCTATTATTTTTTTACTTTCTCCTTTTTTTTAATTTATTTATTTGACTACTGTTATTTTACTTTTTTCTGTTATTTAATTGTTTTTACTGTTATTTAATTTTTTACTGTTATTTTACTTTTACTTATTTATAATTTTACTGTTTTAACTTTTTTTACTGTTATTTTACTTTTACTTATTTATATGTATATGTATGTATATATGTATATATGAATATATATATTATTTCTTCCTTCTCTATTAATTTTTTAATTTCTCCTTTTTTTATTAATTAATTTATTTATTTATTTTAAATTTTTGTATTTATTTATTTGACTACTGTTATTTTACTTTTTTCTGTTATTTATTGTTTTTACTGTTATTTAATTTTTTACTGTTATTTTACTTTTACTTATTTATATGTATGTATATATGTATATATGAATATATATATTATTTCTTCCTTCTCTATTAATTTTTTAATTTCTCCTTTTTTTATTAATTAATTAATTAATTTATTTTCATTTTTTGTATTTATTTATTTGACTACTGTTATTGTGACTACTGTTATTTTGTTAAATTTGTTGTTATTTTGCTAAATTTATTCATGCAATTATCTATGTGTATTGCTATCTGTATTGATTGTGTTTCTATCGTTTAAAACTCAATAAACATATTGATTAAGAGTTACTAAAGGCCTTCAATTAGCTGCTAGCTAGCTAAACAGATGCTAACCAGCTAGCATCAGCTGTTAGCCGTTGGTTAGCTTTAAAAGCTATCTAGCATTAGCCTCACTCTTCCTCACCTTTACTGCATCTCTCCACTACTTATACTGATTATTCCTGCACACATTAGAGTCACATTAAAGCATGAATAAGAGTAGTAAAGGAGAGTTTACTCAGGAGTTCTTCAGAGAGGATGTGGCTGGTTTGGTGTCGCAGGTCGCATCAGTTCCTCCTCTTCTCTTCTCTCTCTCTGGAGACGGTGAGTAATGATCCTAGAGAGGGTTCAACTCCGTGGTTAGTCAGTGTAGAGCAGGGTGGGAGTAGTAGCCGTGTTTGTGGTGGTATAAAGGCTCCGTTAAGTCCATGTCTTGGTGTCTAGTGGAGCTGTTTGCTGTCTCATTGTATCTCTGCCGGTGAACAGCAGCAGCTAACGGGCTGTCACTCTGAAAACACAACCACTGCGCATGCGCGGAACGGCCCAGTTTTTTATGCGACATTCATGATCAGCTATAAAATCGGAATATACCAAATTCAAGTTGGTCAGGTCGACTTTTAAAAAAATAAAAATAAAAATGTATTCTGATATTAATCGTTGTTCATTAAGATAAGATAATATAAGATAAGATATTCCTTTATTTGTTCCACAGTGGAAAATTTGCAGTGTACAGCAGCAAAGGGGATAGTGAAAAAAAACAAGATGCATCAGCTAACACATTAAAAAAAAAAGAGCTAAACAAAGTGTAACAAAATATGAACCATTTAAATAGAAGGAAGTAAGGGATATATATATATATTAATATAAAAATAGAAGAGAAAAAAAAAATAATAATAATAATGATAATAATGAATAAATAAATACATTTAAAAAAAAGGAAAAAGAAGTTAGCACTACTGGCTACTCAGATTACTGTAGTGGGTTTCTCAAAAAATGATTAATATGATATTAAAAAAATGATAAATGTAATATTAAAAATATACTATTAAAAAAATATTTAAAAAAATAATAATAATAATGATAATAATGAATAAATAAATACAATTTTTAAAAAAGAAGATAGCACTACTGGCTACTCAGATTACTGTAGTGGGTTTCTCAAAAAATGATAAATATGATATTAAAAAAATGATAAATGTAATATTAAAAATATACTATTAAAAAACATATTAAAAAAAAATAATAATGATAATAATTAATAAATAAATACAATTTTTAAATAAAAGGAAAAAGAAGATACTACTCCTGGCTACTCAGAGATTACTGTAGTGGGTTTCTCAAAAAATGATTGATATGATATTAAAAAAATTATAAATATAATATTACAAATATAATATTAAAAAATATAATATTCAAAAATATAATATTAAAAAAAATAATAATAATGATAATAATGAATAAATAAATACAATTTAAAGAAAAGGAAAAAGAAGATACTACTACTGGCTACTCAGAGATTACTGTAGTGGGTTTCTCAAAAAAATTATAATTAATATTAACTAATATTAAAGTTGCCTAAATAATGAACAACGATTTATATCAGAATAAATCGATCTTTATTTATTTTTTTACATATCGATGTATCGATGTAATCGCTCAGACAGCTGCAGCTGATTCAGAACGCTGCTGCTAGAGTCCTCACTAAGACCAAGAAAGTGGATCATATCAGTCCAGTTCTGATGTCTTAACTTTCCCTGTATATAGACTGTTCTATTGATTATTGACAATTAATAAAAAGACCTTTGAAGAAAAAGAAAAAAGAAGAAAAAACAAAAAATTGTTGTTTTACAATGTATTCATCACTTGAACCACATGTCCAAGGTCACATCTCCATTTTACAATATTTACTAAGCACGTGAAGGCAGCACTAGCCTCTGGGTCATGTTTATTTATTTTCTTGGACCTCACTGTTTGGGAAGTTGCTACCATAAGCAATCTGTATAAACTACTAAACAAAGCTGATTGATGTCTTTGAAGCTGCTATTTCCTTTCTTTTTTTGCTAGTTACTGCTTAATACATAACACATTCTACCATTATATAATATGTGCCTCTATACACATTGTTATAAGCTTAATTAAGACTGATTTTCCTTATAGAAAATACAGTTTACTGCATTTTAGAAAAGGTTCAGCCTCTTTTTTCTGTGTTCAAATAACCTTTTGATGGAAAACAAGTTTTTACAAATAGACAGTTGAACCACCTCCTCATATAGGACCAGCTTGTTTAATTGCTAGTTACTAGTTAATACATAGCAAATTATCTTATATTTACCCCTATACACATGAATTTTCCTCATAGCAAATACAGTATACTGCATTTTAGAAAAGTTTCAGCCTCAATTTTCTGTATTCAAATAACCTTTTGATGGACGCAATAACAAGCAAATTATTGCTGACATGTCATGCAAAACAAATGAAACAACTATCTAATATTTTCCCCTATACACATGGATTATAAACTTAAGTAAGACTGATTTTCCTCATAGCAAATACAGTGTGCTGCATTTTAGAAAAGGTCTCTATTTTCTGTATTCAAATAACCTTTTGATGGACGGCATAACAAGTCAATCATTGCTGACATGTCATGCAAAACAAGTCCTGACACAAACATAAAGCTGAACCATCACCTGATATAGGACCAGCTTGTTTATTTGCTGGTTAATACATAACAAATTAAGCCATTATGTAACATTTTCCCCTGTGCACATGAGTTATAAACTCAGGTAAGGCTGATTTTCCTCACAGAAGATACCTCTATTTCATGTATTCAAATAATCTTTTGATGGACGTGATAATAAGCCAATTATTACTGACATGCCATGCAAAACAAGTCCTGACACAAAGATAGAGTTGAACCATCTCCTCATATAGGACCAGCTTGTTCTGCCTGTTGGGTAGATGTCAGCTACTGTTATATAAACCCACCTATACAGATCTTACACATAAAAAAATAGTTTGTTTTTGTGCCTGCCTTCTGGCAACAGGTATAACTGACGTTTTGCCAGAGTGACGGGGAAGCTAAAACAAAGAATTGAGACACGCCTGTCAGAGGACTTCCAACCTGTCAGCATCACGGCTATTCATAAACACACATCACATGTAGCTGCAGGGGAGGGCGAGCGATGGGAAAGTTCCACTCCGAAGTCTGATTCCAAAGGTTGCATAATGTTGAAACCACAGAAAGTAAACAGAGAGACGTAAGCCATGCTTTCTGTAAACGTTCAACCTGAATGTCAAGACTGTTCCTGGACAGCTTCTGCTGCATGATAAGAAGTTATGTCAACCTCTGCTTGGATTTTAAATTAATTCAAATGTATAAAAAGCTCCTCATCACAGGACATTTTCCTCTTATAATAAAAATAATATAATAAAACAAAAGGCATATATTTAACAATGAGCAAACTATTTCTATATATGAATAAGTGTCACCATAAACCAGTTGTGGATGAAGTACTCAGAACTTTTACTCATGTAAAAGTAGTAATCCCACAATGTAAAAAATACTAAGCATTCAGAGTAAAACTACAAAAGTATTAGAATCTAAATAAACTTAAAATATCAAAAGTACAAGTACTTATTATGCAGAATGTAACTGCCATAATTATGTATGTCATTATTTGATGTTTGTTTATATATAGTGTATTTAACGCAATTTATTTTCATGAATATTGATTTGTTTGTATTAAAACTCACAGTAGGAGCAATGTTTATTATTAGATGTTGGCCCACTGGCAGTGGAAACAGACGGTTGTATCTTTAAAAAGCAGTTGTCTGCTTATCAGGTAAAACCAGAGTCCACCAGGAGTCAGTTGCAAAACCGCAGCAGCTAAAAACCAGGAAATGAAACTTAATGTTTTTTGTTTTTTATTTAATTTAATGAGCAAAGAATATAAATAATATTAATAATAATTATCATATAGTCAGGGGGGTGTGGCCCTGTCCTCTGGTAGTAAAGCAGCACCGGGGCACCTTCAAGGAGCTCCAGAACGGGTCAGTCCAGCAGGGTCAACCGGGTTATTGTTTCATTTTGTACTTATTAATATGACATTGTATTCATAATTCTTTTGACTGATTGGACCAGCTATAGGTCCCCCCCCCCAGACCCCTATAGGAGGTACATACTGACGCGTCGTCAGAGCCCTCAGCGTCACTTTTCAGTCGCAGTAAACACGTTCTTAATGTTGTGAATTAAACAAAAACCCTTGCTTAGGTTTATGCAAGCACGGGACACGAACAGCTGATTGTAACGGGACACAAAGGACACGGACACCTGTCTCCTGGATGAAAGACTTGTGTTTACTGCAGATTCCAAAGTTCAGTGTCTTTTCATTATTCCCACCTTTAACTGTATTAATACATTGCATTGTGTGTTTTTGCTAAATCTTGCTCCGATACATCTCAGATACTTATTCAATAATCTTATGATAAATACATCATAATATTAAAAATAAGTAAGAACTGAAGCCTAGAATCATCAGCCACATTGTTATTGTTCCATCTTGTTCTGTTACAGTTCAGTGTGGAGTTTGTTGTCAGGAGAGCTGGAGGAGGAATCGTCTTCTTCCTCCACAGTCATCTCTTCCTCTTCCTCCTCCACCTCCTCTGTAGGAGTCTGCTGCTTGGCCGAGTCGGGGTCCTGCATGTCGATGACTTTCAGGAAGTCGATGAAGTCGGCAGAGGGAGCCCAGTTGTCCTCGCCCATCATCCCTACAGAGACAAAGACATTTAATCTAATGCTACAATAGTTTTCTGTTATAATATCAAGAACCAGAGACTTCCTCTTCCTGACCTGCTGCTGACTCCGTCCCCTCCTCGATTCTCTGCAGCCACTGCAGCACAGACGAGGCCACGATGGGCGTGTTGGCAGCGTACTGGTAGATTTCACCTCCAGAGGGCAAATGGGTGAGGACCAGAGCAGGGAGGGGGGGCATAGAGCCCAGGTATGAGCCCAGGACGGACATACCAGCTGGAGTACGGCCACTGGAACACACATGGAGACAGAAATATAAGAATACATGACGGATGGATGGATGAGCCATCTAGTGGGGCTTTCATTTTGATTGGTGTACGTACAGGTGGATCCAGCAGGCCAGGTACGGCTCCATCTTCTCCCCTCCCATCTCCACCACTGCTCTCATCTCCTCCACCAGCGCCTGGTTCTGCCTCCGCCCGATCTCGTCCTCCTCCTCTCCCACGAAGAGGAGCAGCAGGGCTTTACCCCGAGAGAGGAAGGACGGCAGGTTCTCCACCGTCAGCTCAGGCTGGAGACAAAACAGAGACGGAGAGTTCAAATATACACGTTAATAAATCAAGGTTTGGCTCAACCACCTTATTCTCGGAGGCGTTACTGTAGAAATGATTATGGGCGTAACTTCCAGTGAGGTAGCGGAAGTATCAGTAAGTGACTAACCACAAAATTTGGACTCTAAATCAGACAATTGTTAGTATTTCCCGATGCAAACGTGTCTTTATAACACAGAATGATGAATGAGTACACAGTTTGATTTACCAGTGGATGCAGCAGTGCAGCGTTAATGTGTGAGACCAGCTCTTTAGGACAGGAGGACACAGGCAGCGTGGAGGGACGAGTGGGTGTCCCCCAGGACGGGAACACCAACAATGCAGGGAGGTCCACATTGTGCTCTGCCGCCCTGCACAGAAATACACATTAAGACACTAATTGTTCTCCTACTCTTCATCCTTTGGTGACATTGTGTTTCGTCAAATCCAGACAAAAAGCACTTGAGGTGCATTATGACGTCAAACGGTCAGGGACGACCTTGAAACGGGAATGATGAAAGTTTAGAGCCATTACCATTCCTCTGCCAGCTCATCAGTCAGCGTTCCAGTCAGCACTTCTCCTCTCAGCGACTTTGCTGCGTCAATAAACGGTGCTACGCCTGACAAGACAGAGCAGCATCATTGTTACATCATCGTTACATCATCAGGTCACTGGGTTGAAGGGGACATTCACTAAGTGCCACAGCATCCAGGGTGCCAGGGTAGGCATCACCATCAATTAGAAAATGTCATCACTAGCCGATAAAGTACAGCCTCACACCTGCTAGTGTCTTAAACAGTCCCAGTACTCTGTCGACAGGCTTATGGGCCACTAGCTCCGGGTGAGGAACCTCCTGAAGGAATGATGTCACTTTCTCTTTGGTGGACAGCAGTGCAGGAGAAGCTGTCTGGCTCCTGGTTAAAGAAGAGACAATAAGCACATACACATAAAAACAGTACACAGATAGACAACACACATATAGCAAAACTTCACAGGCATGTAGTTTACTGTTGTGCCTGAACTGAGTGGAAGGCCTGGTACAAGTTAAAGGCTCAGGAATGTGTGTTGAAATGTTGGTGATTTGTTTATTTTAATGTTGCACTTAATAAATGTATTATGTGATATGTATTACTATAATTTAATATGATGTTAATCGCTAATTTGTTAGTACGCAATTTATTATAATACTATGCAATTCTTTTCTTTATGATCATGACTATGATTATTACTTTAACGAATTTCTTATATTTTCTCCATTCACTTACCATTATTTGTATTAATATTTTAATTCATTAATATTTTAAATTTTATTTACTTTTCTTCTTTTTGTCCTTGCTTTTAATTTATTTTATTGTTTTATTTATTTTATTTACTTTTCTTCTCTTTTTCTTGCTTTTAATTTATTTTATTTATTTATGTAATTTTCTTTTCTTCTCTTTTTCGTTATTTTCCTTTTCTTCTCGCTGTTAATTTATATTGTTTAATTTATTTTTATTCTCTTTTTCTTGCTTTTAATTTATTTTATTTTATTCTCTTGTTTTTAATTTATTTTATGTACTTATTTTATTTACTTTTTCTGGCTTTTAATTTATTTTATTTAATGTATTTATTAATTTTTCGTTTCTTCTCTTTTTCTTGCTTTTAAATTAATTAATTAATTTTCCTTTTCTTTTCTTTCAGTCAATGAATGAAAATAAAATAAAATAAATTATTAATATTAAGAATAAGAATAAGAATAAAATATGAAGTAATTCAACTCCTGATTTCAAAAATGATTTCAAAGACAAATTCTTGTCTGCGGATTCTTAGCAAACTCACATCATGATGAAGCGATGCAGCGCCTCAGTACCCAGCATGCCTCCGTAGTGCTGCGCCAACTCCTTGGGGCGGATCAGCAAAACGGTGGGGAAGACCGTGATTGGCTGGAACGGGATCGGGAGGTCGCTGCCTATCTCGGCACCACAGAGGTCGCTCCACTCGCCGCAGTCGACCCCCGCCATCTGAACCTCGGAATCTGGAGAGATTTAGTAAATCAGGCAAAAACATCAAGATCAAGTCATTTCAAAACTGTCTCTGTTTATCTATTTAGTCAGGTTATCTCCTTTAACTCCCCATGCCTGGCCTAAGAATCATCACATCCTCCTGTTTACCTCCAAGTCTCTCTGCAACGTCCATGAAGGAGTGGAGGAAAACCTTTGAAACAGCATCCCCTGGTGGGGAAAAGCAGAAATTAATTCCATCCGCATGTATCTCAAATTCATATTCATTTGCTTCCCATTGCCTGACAGGACAGGAGGAAGAGTGTGGCTTACATCTGAGGTAGAAGAGCACCACCGTCAGGCTGCTTTGAGCCACTTCGGTGTGGAAGTTGTCAGAAGTTAACTCGATGATGGAGTCCAGGTCCAGCATGTTGGCTCGTTGTGTGTGGACGGATGCCGCGATTTCATCGTCCAGCTTGGCTGGGGGCAGACACAGAAACACATAAACACTCCTTTCTCTCTCCTTCTCTAACCTCCTCTCTCTGTCTCATCTCTCATCAGACACTTACTAGCATGTGGATCCACGTCGTCTTCCTCCAGCTGCCCCCCTTGCTCCTCTTTCTCTTTCTCTTGGTTTGCAAAGAGCTGATACAACTCATCGATGTGGTGATAGGTCATATACTTCACGTCTGAACTCTTAAAGCACACACACATAAGAGTATTAAATACTTGTCAAATCTCCCTTTAAGGCACATTTTGAACAGATAAAAAAATGTGCAATTAAATATTTTAAATCGGTAAAATATTATATCATACCTTCTCGGGAAGCCGGAAAGCAGCGTTATAGAGTTCGGGGGTTTTCACCGAAGGACTCTGTCTGATAACACACACAGATAAAAGTAGATTAGACAGTTTTGCAGGGAAAATAGAGAATGCCAAAAAGAATATAGGACAATATGTTTAGGATGAAATACAGTAATAAAAATATAATAAAATTGAAAGCTATAACAAGATTAAATTGCAGGAAAAATACAGCATGTGTGATGTGTTAGCTCTCAACAAAAACAAAGCCTGAAACCGTATTCAGATCCATGCTCATATATGTATCTCACCTGTGAACGAGCACCAGCAGGGCGAGGCCGCGGAGCTTCCAGGCCAGGGTGGTGGCCGTGTCCAGGTCGGCGTGCTTGGTCGCGGGACGAGAGAACAGGAAGATCTGGGGGGTGTGCTGGTAGGGGAACTGAGGGCGCTGGACCGAGGACGGGTCGTCGTAAACTTCAGACTGGCGGTGGAGAGACACATTTGATTATGTACGAATTAATACCGTTTAGATTTTGTTCTGACTTGTGCTACAAAATGTTGCAGACATCTCTAATGAATATCCTGTCTAGCTATTAAATTTTAAAACTTTATTTCCATCCCACTCACCACTAGTGGAGCCTCCATGAGCTGCAGGAAGGAGTGGAGGCTGAGGGTGGACAGGGGCTTCCTCATACGGGTCAGAGGACAGTGCTCGGAGGTCTTCGCGGTCTTGAGCCCGCTGCGAACTCGGCAGTGGAGGAACCACACCTGAGACGAGTGAGACGCCTCGTCAACACTGGAAGACAGGTGGAGACGGAGAGACACAGTAAGTACTCTTCAGGGGTTTGATGACAGTTTTTTGCCTCAACATCACCACGTAGATTAAAACAGTTTTAAGACGAGGGAAGACAGGAAAGAAGGGAAGAACAACCTACCCTAAATGCTTCAAAACTGGGCCTCCAGTTATGAGGATGAACTGGTATTTGGATCCGTACACATACGCCGTCTCCATCATCGATCTGTGCTCTAGAGTAACACAATGGTACATTTAATTCGTCATTGAAGTCAAACAGACAATCTGAGTCTCCATGAGGAGTGGCGGCCTCTCACAGTACGATCCAGACTAGGAGGAATCAGTCCTTAAATGCATCATCTCCATCACTGACTCTGTACATCTCCTTCTTTTCCATACCTTGTGTACCCAGACTGCGGACGTAACCCAGCACGATATCCTTCTTCCCTTTGGCTGCCTTCTCCATGGCCAGCAGGTCTGTGTCTGTGTGAACGTACTTGACCTCTTCACGCAGAATGGCACTAGAAGAGAGAGACAAAAGCTCTGTCAAGTACATCTTAAAGGAGGAATCTGGTGTTGCTCTATATCTTTATCATAAAAAGAGTGTTTTATACTTACAACAGGATTTCAGAGACGATGGAGTTGACGTCAAACACGGTGTCCAAACCAAAACCCAGGAATTCCTTGCCGCCCCTGTTAGAAAGACACAGGCAGAGTTAGAGGAAGATTAAAGTACAACACACCTGTAGGTCTTCTGTGTCTACAAATACGATCAACAAAACCCACCTGAACAGAAAAGCTGTGTGCACCACCTTCTCTTCTGAGCAGTATTCAGAAACCAGCTCTTTGTTGCAGTCGACCTAATCAGGAAAAACAAAAAAAGATAAACCGTGCTCAGATTGAGGATTTAACATCTGGAGAGATAAAGAGATTAACAGTTTAAAAGTTTTCGACTGCAGCCTAAGTTTGAGGTTTGTGTTTTTTTTTCTGTGTTAATAAAAATATTGTTTGAAACAGATGGAGCACATTGGACCGAGAGGACTACAGTTACCTTGCCAACAAGTACTCCATAATCCTTCAGAGCGTCAGCAGACTTCTCCAACTCCGCCAAGAAGAGAGAGATGGTTGGAGAGACTGGAGACAGAAATGCATTTTTAAACATTGAGGTTAATGTTACTGCTGTGTTCAATGTGAGCTACTCCTTGTGCATTTAAAAACTACGTGAAACGAATACAAATATGGAAAGCCATTGTGTGTGAGCAGCCTACCTTGACGCTCGAAATAGACGAACATCGTCTTCCCAGAATGCAGTTTCTCGTAGAAGTCTGCAGCCGTGTATTCTATTAGGTCTGGTGTGCTGGCCTTCTCTGTGCATACTCCTGACCCCACACACAGCAGGAAAACTGCCACGCACGTCCACATCATCATGGAGAACAATCCCTGTTGGGCTCTCTGTGGGGGGGAAGAAAGCATTGTTATTAGCACAGAGGAATAAAAAGAAAAGTATGTTGTCTGTGCATGACATGATGATCCCAAACTAACCGAGGAGGGTCAACAATATGAACACTCATATGACCTGCACTATAAGATAAGATCAGATATTCCTTTATTAGTCCTGCAGTGGGGAGATGTGCAGTGTACAGCAGCAAAGGGGATAGTGCAAAAAACAAGATGCATCAGCTAACACAGTAAAATAGAGCTAAACAAAGTGTAACAAAATATGAAACATTTAAATAGAAGGAAGTATAAAAATAGGAGCAGTATATACAGTATTGACAATAAACAGACTATTAACAAAATTGCACATGTGGAAAATGATATTGCACAGTGAGAATGAATGAATGAATGAATGAATGAAATTCCACCTGAAAATATCAGGTTATTGTCATTTTTTGTGTGTAAGTGGTAAAAATGGAGCTGATCTTTTTCACATGTCACAGTGGGGAAAAGCACAGGTGTATGTGATTAATATCACTGGAATATAGCTTTACTGTGACACAAGTAAGATCAATTTCACCTGTGCTTTTCCTGCTTATGATAAGTCTGCTGTGGAAAAATAAGCAGCCACAGCAAAAGATGCTGACAGTTACAGCTTGTTTACCTGAGAAAGTAGAGGAGGGGTTAAAGTTCTAGCTAGTCCATTAGCTAGGCTTGTTAGCTGCCAACTTCTGGATGTTCCTCCATGGTTTTACATGCCTAAAGTGAGCTAAGGTAAACACCTGTGCAGTTAAAAGATACATGTCTGTATAAGTCTAAGGTTAGGCCAGCAACAAAGCAGGTTTTCAAGGTTATTTTGCACCAAACTACACAGAGAAATATGAAAAATAGTGTGTCTTGGCAGAGTGATGTGTCAAGCTACCAGAGATGAAACAGGATTTCCTGTTATGGTGTCAAAATAAAATCCTTCAATGACTATTTTTTTTTTAGTAGTCCTACCACTTATATGATAAACACTCAAATTATACTGTAATAGTCTGCACCTAATGATAATACAGCTGTTTTGCAGTTGTTATAAATATTGTCTCCGGTGATTCCGTGCACGCCAATATTTCTATTTTTTAATTTTTAATTTATTTATTTGCACATATATAAAACTGCAAACAGAGATAGATATATTTTCTTTTCTTCTGTACTGTTTTTTGTATGTGTTTTTTATTGTTTTTATTGGATTGTTTTCCACTGCTTGGTTAGGTTTTTCTGCACATTTTGTGTACTTCTTGTTGTTGTTTAACTTTTGTTGTATTTTTAAAATTATGTTAGTTTAGATCTTTCTTCCTTTTTTGTTATTTTTTTTTCTCCTTTGGTCCTTTGTACAAGACTGTGGCTTCTTGACCTCTCCTGACACATTTCTTGTTTGTTTATTTTAATTGACTGGATTTTGTGCAGTTTTATATATGTGCAAATAAATAAATAAAAAAAATAAAAAATAATTACGAGCAGTGGATTGCATATATGAAAACAGCCTTGAAAAAAGGGAGAAAAAAAGTATAAAAAAAATGAGTGTGAGAGCAATTTCTTTCCATGTACTGACAATATTTTAAGCTTTTATTTCGAAGGCACTTGTCCTTGCCTCTTTGAGCCAATCAGATCAGAGAACAGTTGTTTGGCCAATCAGAACGCACGGTGGGCGGGCTCTGCCACAGCTGACATCATCATGAACCAATGGGGTGAGAGCGCTGTGGAGGTTGGGCTGCGGGGTTAGCCAATGAGAACGCTGCACTGGGGAAATGTGTGTGAGGAAACTGGCTTGAATCTGTGGCTCTGGAGTCAGCTGTTTCAATACAAAACGGGTGTGGTGTTGAGCCAAGATGGCGGCCTAAGGAGCGCCAGTTTCCGTTTTAGTTGAAAACAAGGGGGGCGGGTCTAAAACTGCATCACAGCTGATCTGGAGGTTTTCCCCCCCTTAAGTTGTTTTTTGCAGAGAACAGCTTTGCAGAGATTCACAAGGGGGACCTCTCTTGTTTTCTTTCTTGTTATTTTTAACATTTTTTTTTAAAACTAGACATTTTCAGCCTTTTTGTGGATTTAAACATCATTATGCCACTTATTTTTAGAATAAAACTGCTTTTATTGCATTTTTTACCCTCGTCTTTTTGATGCATTCAGCCCAGATCTGACCCATTTTTAAGTGTCTTCGCCTTTCACAGCATCCCATGTGTTAAAGTGCGAGATGTTTTCTGCAGGAGAGGAGGTTAATCCCCATTTGTTTACCTCACTGAAGGAGTCCCCTGCAGCTGCAATCTCCCCAACACTGGAGCTCAGTCTCACAGCCGTCTACACCGTGCTCTACTCCTTCTTGTTTGTGTTCGTCTACCTGCAGCTCTGGCTCATTTTGCACTATGGACACAAGCGGTTCAGCTACCAGAGTGTGTTTTTGTTCCTGTGCCTGCTGTGGGCTGCTCTGAGGACGACCCTCTTCTCTTTTTACTTTAGAAATGTGGTGCAGGCCAACCAGCTGCAGCCTCTGGCCTACTGGCTGCTCTACTGCTGCCCAGTCTGCCTGCAGTTCTTCACCCTCTGCCTGCTCAACCTTTACTTCACACAGGTAGGAATCTGCACTGTGTCTGACAAAAGAAGGTGTGTGCAATGTTTGTGCATATGTGACCTGATTTCATAAAACAGCTGACATTGCAGTTTTTGTTTTCATTGTATTAAATCTGATTTTTGCACACATTTTAACCTCCATGCATGCAAATTCTCTCCCATTGGTACATCCTTATATATAAAGTGATTCTGGGTCTGCTCCCACAAAAATTGTGCACAGTATTCACTGCCTTCACAGGACCTTCTTTGTGCTCTCTGTCCCAAAAGCTCAGACAAAAATTGGGGAATTTGCATTTTCTGCACCTTCAGTCTGGAATTTGCTCAAAAATGACCTAAAAATCAAGGAGCTGGTATCATTAAATATTTTCAAATTGTTGTTTGTTTATTTGTTTTGCACAATTTAAGACTATACAACATAACAAAAATGAATAATATACAGTGCAGGAAGAGGCAAAAAACCCACTGAGCTTATCTGAAGCCTCCACCTACAGACAAGATTAATATAAAGAAATAATATGACTATATAATAGTGATAACAAAACAATTAGGACAAGATATATACAATAACAACAATAACAATACAGTAAATATATCAAAAAAAGACAAGTGAGTGTGTGTTACGTGGAAGTGTATGGTTAGTGTTTGTGAGGTGGATATTGATTTAAATATCTATAAAGACTTCTGGGAAATCAAATCCAAACAACAAATCCAAACAACAAATCTAAAATGAAGGCTTTAGAAGCAGACTCTATGGCATGCCAATGTTTTTAGCTTCCGTTGTTGTACAGTGGTCCCACCATTTCTCTTTAGATAGTTCTCTTTCAATGCAAATTTTAGTGCTATTAGTGTTTTGTGAATTGTATTTTATCTCTATTTGTGTCTGCAACTTTGTGTTCTTGCTGCTGACCGTCTTGGTCAGGTCTCCATTGGAAAAGAGGTTCTTAATCTCAATGGGACTAACCTGGTTAAATAAAGGTTAAATAATAAAAAAAAAAGTCTTCACATTGAATTTGCAATAAACACACAAGATAAAAGACCAACTATTCAAAAAACTACAGCTCCCATGAGGCAGTGCTTCTTTGACATTGAACATTATTTTCAGTATTTTTATTGATATTTTAATGATTAATTGGTTAATTGAGAATATATTAGCAGAGCAGATCAATCGTCAAGGAAAATAATTTGCAGCCCTAGATTAAAGGTGCAGTGTGTAGGCCTTGGCTCTAGGATCCTGGCTCTAGCGTCATATTTAAAGGTGCTGTGTGCATCTAGCGGTGAGGTTGCAGATTGCAACCATCTGAAACTTCTCTCTCTTCTTGGTTTAGATAGCCAGGAAAGCTATTCCCCCCTGTTTCCAGTCTTTATACTAAGCTAAAGTAGCCGTCTCCTTGCTCTACTGTCATATTTAAAGGTGCAGTGTGCATCTAGTGGTGAGGTTGCACATTGCAACCATCTGAAACTTCTCTCTCTTCTTGATTTAAATGTGCACAGACAGTCGAATAAAGGGGTTTGAGTAGAAAGGAGAGGGAGAGTGGAGATTAGGTAACGAAGCCAAGGTTGTCATATGATAGCTGAATAAACATTGCAACCCCTCAGTTGATCTGCGTCCAGTTAAAGCATACAAACTACACTCCCTCTGAGTAAACATAAATGTCTTCCATTCACATGTATGGTGGCAACATATGCCTGTCTTCTTCCATCTCTCTGTCTATGTTGGGAAAACCATGTGACTGGCCAACTCAGTGAGCAAACCTTTCCTACTTATGGTTTCATGTCTAGCCGGGTCAGAATCTGAGTAATAGATCACATTCATATTTTTCTCCCACAGTAGAGGCTTTGACCATCCTGCTGCTGCATTACTTTCTCAATCACGAGTCGTGAAACAAATTGCTTTTACAGTCTCAGTTATATTAAAGCTATCAATTAAAAAAGGACGACATTATAATATTATGTATTTTCTTTCTTTTTGATCATGATTATTATTATTTTTAATTAATTTTCTATTTATTTTATTATTATTATTATTATTATTATTATTATTATTTTGGCTGTTTGGTTGTTTTCGCTTTTATTTATGTCATTTTTAAAATAATATCTAAATATATATTATAATTATAATATATATAATAATAATAATAATGATAATAATAATATAATTATTTTAATAATACTGTCTGTTTGTTTGGCTGTTTTTGCTTTTATTTATGTCATTATTTTTTATTCTTTCTTTTATCTTTTCCCCTCAAATAAAAATACTACTTTTGGATTTACATATGATGATTATGTTATGGCAGGTTATATTAATTTATATTATATGATGAAATGAGTTTGTATCTTAGATGACAAAGTACATGTACGGATTAATTGAGTTAATAAATAAAAAGATTAATAAAAAAAAAGGATGCCCCGTACTGAATGTCATTAAAGAAAACATTAAAGCAGCTATAATCCTCAAAAAGCAATACTGCTGAACATCGCTGTTTAATGTTGAACTCACTGACAGCAATAAAGCGAGCTGATATAACATCATGCCACGGTGATACAGCCTACCGTGTGACACACACAGGCATGTGTGGAAATACTTGTATATAGTGTGTTTTCTGATGAGTCAGGCTTGACTCCTGACCTGTTATTTACTTCCCCCTTATTACATTTTAGCTCCTTCTCACTACAGAAAACGTTAATGGTAACGCTGAGCTACAAACACAGATATAGTTCACTATAGTATGTAATCCGGCCGTGCTCTGTTGCTTCATTTCTAGGTTACAAATGACCTCCTTCTGGCCTACATTCTCACACAAAAGGCAGAGTGTTGACCACGTTGAGCAATTTACAAGATCATATAATATCAACCTGAAAGATGGTAGACTTTGATCAGAGATAGTATTAAATGTCTGGTAATAACCGAACATTTTGGTAAACATTTTTCAAAACCAAAAAGTCATTCCAGGAAGTGAGTGATCTAGATCAGTGGAGGCCAGTGTCCCAGCTTTGGTAAATTGGACTTGTGTCCAGCTGGATGTTTTTTACTGATAACATGTTGGCAGCGAGGCAGCTGGTAGATATGTAGTTTGTTTGGCTTGTTTTGTCTATTTGTTTGATCATTTTCAGACTATATCAGAGCTAGTAACAGTCCAAATTACATTTTATATTAAAGAGGATTGTGTTTTTTCCCTTTCCTTTAGTGTGCTATGTAGTTTTTTGTGCATGTAAAAGGTCTGTACAAAAGTCCAAAGTCCAAGTGAAAAAAAATGCTGCATATGCATACAGTTTATTGTCTTAATAAATGAGCTACCAAACTAACATCCACCAGAAAAACAGACATAAAGGCCTACCTGCATACCGTGTCAGGGATCGGTCAGATATTGAGCGGCGTGCTCCTTTTTCTTCGAGTGCTGCTCGCAACTTGGCAACTGTTGTTTTCTTGTTTGTTTGTTTAGTTAACCAAATGAATTAACCACTTGACTTCCTTTTGCTAAGTTTACATCTCCGCCCCATCTCCGGGCTAAAGGAGCGTCTAAGAGTACAAACAGTTGTAAGCATTATGCTTGCACTACGTTTTGGTCTTAGTCGACTAAGATTTCTTTAGTCGATTAGTCGACTAATCGGTTGTTTTGGTCTTATTCCACTAAGGTTTCTTTAGTCGATTAGTTGACTAATCGGCTGTTTTGGTCTTAGTTAACTAAGATTTTTTTTGTCGATTAGTTGTTATTTTTATGCTTCTTTTCATGCTGAATGACTTATTTCTAAGAAATTTCTGAGCACATCTCCGGTAAAGACTAAGTGGTGCTTTTGTGTGATTCTTTGTGGAGAAACTCAGTTTCACAGATCTGACGATTAAATCAACTAATCGATTGGTCGACAGAATCGTACGAGTGTTAATCGACTAAGAAATTCATTGGTCGAGGACAGTCCCTGCTATGATGATGTGGATTCTTGCTCGGCCTTATCGTTTGTCAAGTTGTCTTGTTTTAATGTTCGTTGCATAAATGTTTGCATATGTGTTACGACACACCAGAATCTCCTCAAGCACTGTTAAGTTCACACCCGTCTCCTAAAAGAAACCCCCACCCTCTGCTGCTCCCCCTTTCATTCTATATCTTAAATGTGAAATTTTTAAAATACCATACTGGGATTATGAAGTGTGAAATATGTATTATTATCTCTGCATGATATCTTCTATACTTTTCTTTGTTTAGGTGATGTTTAAGGCTAAAGCCAAGTATTCCCCAGAGCTCACCAAATACAAGTAAGTCTGTCCTTTAACTTTGTTTGTTATATAACTCCCTTTTTCTTGCATTTATTTTGACTTTTTTATGAGAAATTATTCTAAAAGAATCTGCATCTAATCACATGCAATAATATTTTTGTCCTTCCTCTCCTCGACTCTGTCTTTTCTTTTTTTCTCACAGTTGGTTTGCAGCTTCGACACCATGAATTTTAATTAGTTGTTGTTTATGAATAAAGTCACATTGTCTGTATTTTCCTCTCTCTTTCCCTCTCCAGGGTTCCTCTGCGTTTGTTCTTCCTGTGTCTCAGTATATTTTTCCTGGTGGTGAATTTAACTTGTGCGTTGTTAGTGCAAGGAGCTCTGGAGCGCTCTGAATCACCGAGGTAAACAAAACAAACATCATTAATAGAACATGTTTTTCCTGCATATTAATGTAACATTTAGCCCCCACACAGTGCTTAATTTGTAAATGAGGAGGTCCTAGAGCCGGAACAGCCTCCAGGCACTCGGTGCTAGCTGTTGAAACTTGACTTAACATAACGGTCATCACAAACAAAGCATTATTTACATGTGCCTAAGGGGAGATAGCAGGTCAACAGTAGATGTCACATAGAAGTGGTGTACATCATCTGAAAGCTGGGAACCTGAAGATTAATTTCAGCTCAGCACTGTGTGTCAAGTTGTTTTAGTCATAAACCAGAAATAACATGAATTCATTTATTAAAATAAATTGTGAAAGTGTATGGGTTGATACCATTTGTTACACAGATTTGGTGCTAAATTTAACCATTTTTTACCACTCGAGAATTGATAAAAAATGATCAATAATCCCTCCAAAATACCACATTAAGACACCAAGACCTTGAGGAACACCATAGAAAAAGATACGCTGTGATTTGGTATAAAAAACTTTTGACATTTGGAGATTTCTGCAAGAACTGCATCATTTTTCGGCGATTAGATAGCGAGCACTTGTGTTGTGTAAACTGCTCAGAAACCCCCTTATTGTTAATATAGCTAGGAAAGCCATCCATCCTCTGAATGCTCTAGGTCTCTAGTTTGTGGCTGTAAAGTTTCAGGAGGTTGTGTTTATCCTAGAGGTCACCACAGGTCATTTTATACAGTGAGGTCAAGTTTAAAAAAATGGTCTCACTACAATGAAATGTCTCCTATGGGGACTAACATCATCACACATGAATACAGTTGGGCTCATTTGAGTCTCAGCTTTACAGTGATACCCAATTTATGTAATTCAACACTGTTTAGGGACCACAGTATGCAGAAATATTCAAACACACCATTTTAGAATAGGCTAATATAACACATTTATACTACATTATACTTTTCATTCACATATCTTGAGGTCAGAGGTCAAGGGACCCCTTTGAAAATGGCCATTCAAATAAATATTGTGATTAATATGTCCTATGTAATCATCATTGTTATGGGTAATTTTAGCGGACAGATGTGAGTTTAATTTATCAAAATTTGGTTGGTCTAGTCCAAATAGTCTCTGAGTAATTGAGAGAAATGTAAAAAACAGAATGTGTTGCAACTGTCCCCAGGCTCTTAGCCAAAAGCAAACACACTTTCATCCAATCCTAAACCTCCAAGTGGACAAATGGTCCTTGCATGTAGTGTCATAAAACAGCATGTCTTAAAGGGGAACTACACCCATTGTCAAAACTGTTATTCCTATGGTCTAAGACAGTCCAAAAAATATAAGTAAACATGAACAACTCTCTCCCAAATCTAAAAACTAAAGTGATAAAACTCAAACTTGTGATGTCATAGGGTATAAAGTCTGGAAATAACATGTATGCATTTTGAAAATGGACGTAGTTCCCCTTTTAAGTTAATAACTTTTATGTCTCCAGTGATGGGGGTATCAGACATGCAGTCCTGGCCCGGGTCTTGATCAACGACAGTCTGTTTGTCCTGTGTGCTGTCTCTCTGGCCGTCTGCATCTTCAAGATCGCCAAGATGTCCTCGGCCAACGTTTACCTTGTGTCCAAGGTAGGAATAAAAATGTGCATAAAAAAATGATAACTGAGAACTGTGTCACTTCATGTCGCTGTGTTAAATTGAAAAAAATAACTAGCAAATGTCACAAAAACATCAAGGAATCGCCTTCCACCAGCTTATACATACTTATAAGTAGTTTCACATTCTTCGTTGTAGCTGCTCTTCCTTTTTCTTTGTGGTAGTTTCCATCATATTCCGTCTAAATCTGCATAGCTTGTGACTTTGCTGTGACTTTGCTGTGACTTTGCGGTGACTTGCAATTTTCCCTTGTTGGGTGTATAGCGTAGCAAAGACGGTGAAAGGTTAACCTGCACTTGACCCACGTGTGCGCAGTTTTACAGCAAACACAGCGCCTTGATGAGAGCTCTCTTCACAGCCAATTGGATAAAAGCCAGATTTTTAAAAAGCGGTTTGACTTTTGAAAACTGGAGCCAATGAAAATGTGGGACATCGTCTCAATATGTGGGATAAAAATGCTGTGCAGTCCCCCGTAAAGTGGGACACCTGGTCACTCTAAGTAACTCTATTGGTATCAGGACTCAAAAAGTTGGAATGTTGCATCCCTAATGTCATTTCAGCCTCAGTCATTTGATGGATCCCATCTGCGGCCCACATCTGACATTCAATTACAGGGCAATAGCCGACGCATGGCTTGTAATAAGCATAGCATCTCTTCCACCAGGGTACATCAGTGTGCCAAGCTACCGCCATAGGAGCCGTGGTGATCCTGCTCTACACGTCCAGAGCCTGTTACAACCTGGTGGCGGTGGCCCTGTCACCACAGGACAAACCCAGTCCCTTCAACTACGGCTGGTACAGCGTTTCTGATCAGGTACTGCACCATCATCATCTCCATCACCATCAGTTGGATGGAAAACAAGCTTTTATTTAGCCAGAAACACAGTGCCCTGTGTGTGTGTGTGGAGGGGGTGCTGGGGGACAATCCATCTTAGGAGATTTGGGAAAGCAATGCTTACTGGGGTAAAGGGCTTTGTTTGGCTATAAATAACCATGTGTGTGTGTGTCCTGACCTACATCATGGCTCAGGCCTTAAGATGGACAGCTCATTTTTAAGGGTTGATATACAATATTTTCTATTTGTTCAGTTGTTTAGTGTGCTCAAGATTCAGGTAATGAATATTATGTGTGTTTCTACAACTATGGTCACTTTTTATTAAAAATAAGTTAATAAAAAAATCAACTTTTATGAATTTTAACCATCAGAGTATGTTTTTATTTCATTTATTTATTAGATTATTTGACAGGGACAATACAAAGGCATTGTTACACTTAATTAAAGTGCAACCGATGCAACGTAAGCCTGGTTAGGCTTTTAAGAAAAAGAAAATAAAGAATAGCACATCATACATTCAATTCAATTCAATTTATTTTTATATAGCGTCAAATCATAACAGAAGTTATCTCGAGACGCTCTATCAAATAATACAACATCGTACATTACAATCAATTTACATATGTATATTCCCAATCGATAATCAGTGATCACAGGTTTGGTTTAGTTTCAGCCAGTATTTCACATATATTTCATTTATATGTAATACACATAAACATTACATATAGTCGTTATGATTTTAATCCGTAACAGGTTTATTTTTGTATGGTTTCATCACTAAATGTCGTTACCGCAACATTACAATAACCTTCATTTTATACATTTTACTTTTTCAAATTCTATAATTCTATAATTCATTTTCATCAAGCTAAGTGCATCATTGTAAATATTGATATAAAAACATTTTCTATAAATAGGGGATTTCATGATTTTCTCACATTATTTAGGAATTTTTTTTAATGTCATGATGGGAAATAACACTGTATATATTTATCAAGCATTGCACTGCAATTATTAACAAAAATCAGAAATTTGGTTGCTGTGACTTCCCAGGAAACACCCTAATATATTAAACACTGTGTTTACGTGTTTCACAGGCCGATGTGCAGGAGATCAGCGGAGAAGCCTACGTTGTGTTTGGGATCATTCTGCTCTTCTGGGAGCTGCTACCTACAAGTTTAGTGGTGGTTTTCTTCAGAGTCCAGAGACCCAACCAAAATCTGGTAATGTAACATTTAAATAAAGATAGACAGACAGATGTGACCCTTCAGGGCTGTGAAGTATAACGAAGTTTGAACATCTCTATAACTGTCAGGCTCCAGGAGGGATGATCAACAGCCACAGTTTCAGCTCCAGAGCATATTTCTTTGACAACCCTCGACGGTACGATAGCGATGACGACCTGTCCAGAAGCATTACTAGTAGGAACGATCGGGCCAGGTGGGCACACACCCAAGCAAAAATACAGTTAAGCTTTATATTGAAAAATCAATACAAGATTCATTTCTCTATTTTCACTCTCTCAGCCTGCTGTCCACCACTCCCCAGCTGGGTACGTCCAGTTGGTACGGCTCCATCCAACGCAACGGGACTCTGACCGCGGGCGTCGCGTCCGCCCAGCCACCGCCGTCTTCCACGGCGCCCCTCCTCTTCGCCTACGGAAACATCCAGAGTCACGATCACCACCATCACAACTACTACTCCACCCCGCAGAACAACAACTACCACCACCATCATCACAGCAACTACTTTTCCACGCCGCAGAATTATTACTGCGGTTCGCAGACGTATTTCTGCACACCACAGAATTAATCCATCCTAAAGATCGGAAAAAGACTTGCAATTTCCTGCGTTTTTTGTCACCATTTCGCTTCCCCAGATACATCACGGCAGGTACTTTTGAGTGATATTCTGAGGCGTTGCTCCGGACCAGGTTGGGCCTAAAAGTTGGGTCCAGAGAAATGTGGTGGCATCAGTAACTGGGAAGTTCTTATGCCATGACTAACTGTTGTTTTTAGGTCATCACTGTCTTTAAATGGCATGACCAGAATGAAAGCAAGCACAGGCCATGGACCAGAGTTTTAGCACTAATATGGCTAATACACCTAAAACTGCAAAGACCAAAACAAATGTTTTGGTCAGTTATCATTTCTAAGACTGGAAATCGTCAGGGACCAGATAATCATCGCTCTCATTATCCTTTCCTTGTAAATTTCCTCCAATTGTGCTTCTATGGAACAATACCATTCTGCTCAGATAGGATGTAGCCGGCTAGCTAACGTCAGTCAAAAGTTCTGGAAAAAAACACATAATATTCACTCGCCGTTTCTCAAACTGTAATTTGGGTTGTCAAAAATGGGTTGTGTGACTGTTTTTAATGGGCACACGTATGGTACAATCATTAATTAGTATAAAAAGGTTATTTTTTTATTTGGCGGGAAAGTAACAGTGAAGGATGCTGGCCTGCTAGCTTGAGCCTCCGTGCTCAAAAAAAGCTTTTCTGACAATGAAAACGCATCTACAAAAAGGGCATTTCATGGTGTTTCTCACCGTTAGGTCTGGTTACGTGTGACAGGAATTAGCTGTTGCTAATTTGCCATTTGGCTGTTTGTAGCAGTGTGAGCTAGCTTATCGCCAACGCTAACCGTTAGCTTAAACATAATCTCAGACCGAGCAAAACTGAAATACAAAAAAGCTAATCTATCCATCACAGACTTGGTAATATTATCATGTTGGTGGCAAATTAAACAGCTTGTTAATTTTGGTGCCACAGAAATAGAAAGTTGTACAAACACCGTTAGCCTAATTTGCCGTTGGAAGCAGTGAGAGCTTATTGCTACTGCTAACCGTTAGCTTAAACTCATCTGTCTAGAAAAGACAGAGAGACCTAGCAAAACTGAAATACAAAGCTAATAAAACTTCCATCCATCACAGGTAATATTATCATGTTGGTGGCAAATTATTTATTTGTTAAACAACTTGTTAACTTTGGTGCCACAGAAATATAAAGTTGTACAAACACCGTTCGCGGGTGCAAGCGGCCGAAATGGGTTTCCTCAGGAGGGTGGCTGGCGTCTCCCTTAGAGATAGGGTAAGAAGCTCAGTCATCCGTGAGGGACTCGGAGTAGAGTCCTTGCTCCTTTGCGTCGAAAGGAGCCAGTTGAGGTGGTTCGGGCATCTAGCACGGATGCCTCCTGGGCGCCTCCCTTGGGAGGTGTTCCAGGCACGACCAGCTGGGAGGAGACCACGGGGAAGACCCAGGACTAGGTGGAGAGATTATATCTCTACTCTGGCCTGGGAACGCCTCGGGATCCCCCAGTCAGAGCTGGTTAATGTGGCCCGGGAAAGGGAAGTTTGGGGTCCCCTGCTGGAGCTGTTGCCCCCGCGACCCGATCCCGGATAAGCGGTTGAAGATGGATGGACAAACACCGTTAGCCTAATTTGCCGTTGGTAGCAGTGAGAGCTATTGCTGCTGCTAACCGTTAGCTTAAAGTCATCTGTTAAAAGACAGAGAGACCTAGCTAAACTGAAATACAAAAGCTAATATCCATCCATCACAGATAATATTATTGTGTTGGTGGCATATTATTATTATTTTAAACAGCTTGTTAATTTTGGTGCCACAGAAATAGAGAGTTGTACAAACGGCGTTAGCAAGCTTAAGGCTTCAGCCTGCCTGCTCGGTACCGGATTGGTGTTTAGTTTGTAAAATAAGCTTATTGCAGTTCTCATAACTGACTGTAATCAAAAATACTGGTCAATTTATTTCAGTGTTCACAAGTATCATCCATGTTAACTGCTTACAGATGCAAAATATATGTGAAATTGATATGTAGCTGCCATGTCTCAATAGCACAAGCTTGGTGAATAGCTTGGTTAAGTGTGTGAAACATCTGCATTTATAGAGAAATAGTGGAGGAACAGTTTCAACATGAATTTAATGACCGACTCAGGCTTTAACAAAATCTGCTCATGAACATGCCACTGCTGTTGGATTATACTAAACAGCAGCTTTACTTCCCCATAATTATACATAATGGAAACTATGTGGAAAAACCTAAAACAGGGAGTGCCATACACTGTCAAGATGCTGAATGTTGGGGATTAAAAACATATCATTGATTTTGGTAGCATTATATAATTTGGACAATATATAATGGATCAAAATGTAAGCTACATCGGAGTAGAAATCAACCCTAGGATTGTTTATAACAGGGTGAAAATGTTTCTGAAACATATGTTTGACCAAAAATATTTCATGTAATCTGATCCTCTGTGAGATGTGAGGCAACAATTTGCACTTAGAAGTTCACCTTCAGAGAAAAAGGCTTCAGGCCTGAATGTAGGATCTCCTACTTGTTTTATGTCTTTTCTCCAATCATCGTCTATATTTTAATATTTATCCTGAGAAAGGAAATATCAATGTGCCATCACATTTATCATAATCATTCCTTAAGGAAAATATTTTTGCACAAGAAATGGTTGGATGATTTTTAATTGTGTGTAATCGATTTCTAATCCATGTGAGTTTTTTGAGTCTGTGTGATCTTACATTTTAGTTTTTATACATTTTTATTTGACATTTTTTTTTATTGTTTAACAGATTGTTTTTCCTCCTATTGTTATTCACAAATCTTCTGAATCTCATGGCAGACTGCGAGCAATATTTCACTTTGACGGAACATTTCCGCGTACCGGCCCAGACTGAAATCAGTGTACATATCTGTGCTGAGTCACGACTGAATGGAAAAAATGCTACCCAACACCGCGGTACTTCAGCTGTCATGAAAATCAATCTGTAAATGACCATGTAAACTTTGACTCCATACAAGAAAACAAAAAAAACAATACTTATTAATAATGGAAATGAAGTTGTTGGGTCCAGCTGTTCACCTATTCCAGAAATATTAACATCTGCAGTGCATGCTTCTGCATCAGAGTGCAAGAACTCAGTGTCATATTTTCTTTTCCAAGGTGATATAATTTATGTAAAAATGTTGCTCTATCTGCTATAAAATGGCAGCGATAATTGTTTTATGAATCGTTTCATGTTATGGATTGTTTTATCCGTGGCCATACTGAATGTAACCTATCGTGCGACAGATCACTAACGATGTATGCAAGAAAAGCACTACCATGTTTAAATAAAGGCCTACTGCACTGTTTTTAAGACAAACGTGAACCAAATTTTTGTTTCTCTTGTCGAACTAATCATAATTATTAATCTATAAAAGTGTTAAATGAAATATTACACTCTCCTAGCTCCTTCACAGATTTCCGCAGGTTTGACCGCGTCATCCCGCCAGCACCACGGAGCAGTTGGACTACTGCTTTGCTGACAAAGCCCTGGCATCGGACCTCCACGGGATAAACCTTTGCTTTCCAGCCAGCCTCTTGGCGTTCCGCCGCCAGCTCTGAGTACTTCAGATGTTTCCTTTTGTTGGCTGCTGTTATGCCCTCTTCTATTACAGTATATTGAAAACCAGTCCTTCATTTGTTATTTATTCTACTGTACCAACTCTTGTTAACAAGCTTTTTATCATTCTTTGTGGCTTCAGGCCTCTCAATAATTTTCCAGCTGTTATTTTTGTAAAGACGTGATTGTCAAATAGTCTTTCTGGGTCCCATTTATCACATGACCTGTGGTTCAAACATCAAAATCACTGCACATCCATCCAAATACTGAATGTTGGGAGCTAGTCCCGCTGATCTTAACTGCAATTTATCATGAACACGTGGACAATCTAATGCAGGGGTCTCAAACTCTCGGCCCGCGGGCCAATTGCGGCCCGCAAGACGATATTTTGTGGCCCCCACCTTGATATGAAAGTTTAATGTTAGTGCGGCCCGCAAATTTTTTTTTTTTTTTAGGGGGCATTTTTTCATTTTTATTGACAGGACAGTGGATAGAGTCTTGGAAAGGGGGGAGAGAGAGAGTGGATGCGGAAAGGGCCACAGGCCGGATTCGAACCCGGGCCGCCGCGGTCAGGACCAAGGCTGTTTTCGAAACCGCATACTGCATACTACTGAGGAGCGCAGTATGCAGTATGCAGTACATACTGCATACTGCGCATCCTCAGTAGTATGCAGTATGGAACGTAAATCGGTTTATTTTGTAGTACGCGAGGCCGAGTTTCGCGGGCTTCCGGTTTTGGAAAGCTTAAAAAAAACTTAAAAGTTACGGCTTTGCTATGGGTAAAGTTAACGTTAGTAGGACAGATTACGTTCGTTACAGATAGACAGTAGCACTTATGAATTGCTGTCCTTACATTAAATTAGAAAAATAATATGCTATTTTTACATTTATATTCCTCCCTGTCCACCGCTGTCACCGGGATGTTGACGTCCGTCATTTCCGCCATTACAAAAATTTCCAAAAAGTGACCGTCGCAGCGCATTGCATTGTGGGATACAGTAGGCGAGGTAGACTGGTCTGATGCATACTGGAGAATTTTTCCAAATCAGTACGTCATCCGGGTATTTTTGGCATACTGGAGATTTTGCTTTTGTTCGCATACTGCATACTACATACTACATTTTGGCCAAATCAGTACGTACTACTAGTATAGTATGCGGTTTCGAATACAGCCCAAGTCTTGTTACATGGGCGCCCGCTCTACCAACTGAGCTAACCACGCGCTCTCGGCCCGCGAGTTCTATGTGAATGGCAGTTTGCCGCGTTGTGTGTGGAAGGTCCCTTTGTTGCGCGAGCCCGAGCTGAACGAACCGACCAATCACAGCGGGGTATGTGGCTCCCGGGGGCGGGCCAATCACAGCGGGGTATATGGCTCCCGGGGGCGGGCAATCAGCCGGGCTTGATGCAAGCAGAGAAACATTTCACAACAACTATGGCGGCGGCCCGTGTAACATCGCATAAGCTTGATTAAAGCTTGATTTATACTTCTGCGTTGACTCGACGCCGTAGCCTGACTCCACCTCTCCAGACATGGAACTACACGTCGCGGCGACGCAGACCGCAACAGCTGTGATTGGTCCAGTCTCTCAGCGATGCTGAGCGGCCAGGACCAAGTTCTACTTCTCTCTGCCTCCATCTGTTCAATGTTTGTTCACACAAATCCACTCAGATATATGTTCTCTTTTCGGCGTTGCAGTAATGTCAGTAAAAGTTCTGTGGTTCAACAGTTATTAGCTCCAACTGCGCTCAGTTTCTGTTTGTAGTACAAGAAGAAGAAGAAACTCATAGAGACGCCGCCAACTAGCGGCTTGGTGGTGTAATTGCAGAGCAACACAAACACAGCAGGCACAACTTTACTGTGGAGTGACACCAAGTGGAATGAATATATATCATGTCTTTTTCAAAGCCTGCAGTGAAGAGAAAGGTTGGTGACGAGCACAGACAATTTCAGGAAAAGTGGGAGACGCAATAGAGGCCATGTTCAGAAGAACTGTTCATGTTCTTCAATGTTCCATTCATGTTCAGGACAGTTCATGTTCAGAAGAACCGTTCATGTTCAGAAGAACCCATTCAAGTTAAAGAACTGTTAATAATGACGTTTGAGAAGATTGTTTTTTTTTTAACAAAGCTTTTTTTGTGGAATACCTGATGCGGCCCAGCCTCACCCAGACTCTGCCTCCCGCGGCCCCCAGGTAAATTGAGTTTGAGACCACTGCTCTAATGCAATCCAGTACAGCAACCCTTTCTTCAAAAACATTAAGATGTAATAGTACACATAAATCATTGTGTCAAGAAGTTGTTATGAGGCATTATTTATTTATCAAGCCTTCTTTCTGTGAGGTGACAGTGATCACCACTGCACCTCCACCTTTTAGACATTTTGAATTCACTTCAAGTCATTTTTATTTGTAGCCCCATGTATAAAATAACCCCCATTATTACACGGCTACGGTCTGTTATTTCTTCATAGCAGTTCCGATGTCGGACTCTGGAGGACCATTTTTGTCTCAAATTAGTGATTTCTTAAGTAAGTAGCCGTGTAATAAGCGGGATAATGTACAGTTAGCGGGACAACAATGACCAGCTCGCCGTACATTATCCCGTGCACTCTCAACCCAGCTCCAGCTCTCTAAGAAAACGAGGAAAAACTCGGTAAGAAACCTCGGAAAAGGCAATTCAAAGAGAGATCCCCTCTCCACGGACAGCTGGGTGTTTGAAGCATGAACGTAGGCCTATAATCACTATGGCTTGTCGCGGTAGTCCGTGTTACCAGTGTTACACAGTGGTCGGGCACATTACATTACATACCCGCCACCCACACCTGACAACTTGCCGCCAAAATGAATTAAATGGGTTTTATTTCTGTAAAAAAAAGCAAAACAACGCTTTTGTATTTGTACAGAAATAAAATCCCCACCCTCATTTTGGCGTATCAGCGGCAGGTTGTCAATAGATAGTCGGACGACCGATGCATCTGCTCCATACAGATTCTCAGCACAGAGTAGCAGGAGTCAGATTTCACACACACGGGACGGGAGAGAGTTGAAAGACGGAGCGGTCACAGCTGGTGTGCGCGGCGGAGCGGCACCGGGTACACCCCAGCGGCTCCGCAGCAAAAGTTCTACCGGAGAGGCCAGTCACTCAGCCACCCGATGGTAAAGATCAAAGTAAGCGCGCTACACATAATGACCGTCATCTTTTCCTGTAAAATCTCCAGTGTAATCGGTAACACCCATGTTGTCACAAGAAATTTTCCTCCCTGTCACATCCCTACTAGAGATTGACGCCACCGGCCTCTCGGTCTAATTTCTACTGCTTCAAGAGAGAGTGCAATGGGAGCCACATATGGGGACAACAGCAGCGTTAACCCTGGACGAGGTCCTTCCGTGATCCTGAGGGGTCCTTCCGTGGTCTTAAGGGGTCCTTCCGTGGCCTTCAGGGATCCATCCGTGGTCCGAGAGGTCCAGTCTGTATCACATCAGACTGGACCCCTTAGTACCACAGATCACACGAGCCAGGGGTGTTGCTTAAGAGTCTCCAGGGTGGGTCGGGCCTCTGGGCTCTTGTCCATACAGCGCGCTAGAAAATCTTGGCAATCTGGACAGACCAACAGGAATCATGTTTAAATACAAACGCTGTACTCTTTGTGTGTTTATGTGTGTGCTTGTATTCTACTGCATGTCTTACTGTAGGAAAGAGTGTCACGGATGTCAGGGACTGTTTTGATGATCTCACGGGGGCTACGGAAGGGGGGCGCCCCATCATGCAGCATCTCAAACAGCACCACACCGAGCTGCCACACAGTGGTAGCTTCAGGCGTGGACCACCCACGCCGGATAAACTCAGGAGTGGTGTATATAGGGGTACCTACAATATATACAGCCACACAGAGACAAAGGTTAATGGATGAGGGACGGGAGTAGAGGAAAGAGACGGCAAAGATGCTGGGTTGTTTCAGAGAACAGGACCATAAGAACGATAGCCTACCTTTATTATTAGTGTACCTCTCCTCTGTCAGAAATGCGCCGCAGCCAAAGTCAATGATCCTGACACGTGGGACATCAGAGCCGGTTTCGATGAGGATGTTTTCCATCTTGATGTCCCTGTGGAAAACACCTCTGGATTGGACCTCTTGGAGACCTTCCACCAGTTGTTTTGTTATGATCTGGGGGAGAAAGAAAGAGACATGAATACTGTGTGACATGGTTGGCGTGGACACACATACAGAAACACACATGTCATCAGCTACTTACCCGGCCTATGTCCTCCTGTATTGATAACTGTATGGACACCAAATAGTCATAGAGATCCATGCAGGGGGCGGGTCTCTCTAGGACGAGAATCAGCTCATTGCCCAGATTGTACCAGTCCAGCAGGCTCACCACGGCACTGGTTCCTGCTGCTGCTGGTTTGAGGTGCAGCAGCAGCGCCACCTCTGTAGGGATCGATGTCATTTCCCCTTCCAGATCCTAAAGATATGGAGTGAAAGAGAAAGCAAATAATGAAACCTTCATGTACACATGTATACAAAAGTTAACAGTATTTTAACTGTTAGATTGTATGAGGTACAAGAGGAACATGTTCCCTTTGTACTCAGAATAAAAAGAGAAATGTTACTCAAATGATTTAAATAATGTAGAGTGTTGATATTAGGATGAAAAACAAATCTCTTACCACTGTTGTGCAAAGAAACCGGCGGATACGCTTTATGGCCACCTACGGGATAGAAACAGACATTTGGTCAGCTTATACTACATGAGGCTGTTCTCATACACCCTTCGTAGCTATACCTACGAAAAGTAATGCACTGTAGTTCGTATAAATCAAAGGAATTTCCCCAATAGGCCGGTGTTTGTATCCCACGTGAAACCTGTAGTCAACGTTGATTTGTCACGTAACCTCTGTACTTAAGTTACGCCACTTCTGGAGTTATTTTAACCCAACCGTGTTGTCTAAACCTAACTAAATATTTTTTTGTCTAAACCTAACTAAGTAGTTTTGTCGCCTAAACCTAACTAAGTAGTTTTGGTTCCTAAACCTAACTAAGTAGTTTTGTTGCCGAAACCTAACCAAGTCGATCTTTTCCTAAACCTAACTAAGTCGTTTTTCTCATGTAACTTCTGTACTTAAATTACGCCACTTCCGGTGTTATTTTAACCCAAACCAATTTCAATACCTAACTAAGTAGTTTTGTTGCTGAAACCTACCCAAGTCGATCTTTTCCTAACTTTTATTTTGAAAAGACTGGAGCGGAAATTGACACATGCGTCACGTGTTGCTAGACATTCGTATGAAAACGCAATGAAAAGTAGGAATAACTTTTTGTAAAATATCATTCGAACCGTTGTATGAGGATACGTTGACTACTTACAGAGTGGATACATGAATCATGGATTATTTGTGTGTGTGTGTTTGTGTGTAACTTACAGGCAGATGGTCGTCTTTGCGGATGCCAGCAAAGACTGCTCCGAAGCCTCCTTCACCCAGAATTTCCTCTTCTTCATATTTCGCCTCAAAGTCAGCTGCAGAAACAAAACACAAACACTTTGACTGTACTTGTTCAGAACTTTCATTCCACTTCTAAACTAACCCCTAATACTACAGTAACAATTACTGATTTAAAATCTAATCCTATTACCAATATGAATCCAAAAGCCAAGACTGAAACTTATAGGAACGATATGACCTTTTGAGCCAGCAGACGATTAAGCTTAGCTTAGAATCAAGACTGTAAACAGTCTGATTCTGTCCAAAGGTAACAAGATCTGCCTATCAACATCCACTAGACATTATACAACAGTCTTCCCAGGCTAGTAGTACGCCCCATGAAGAATAAACTCAACTGAATTTACTGATGGAACTCACACTTCATCAACGTTTCACGTATTTCTATCTCTACTCACCTCTGTTGTGAAACAGAGTGGCTTCTGGGAAGCTGGTGTCAGAGTCGCTACTGCTGGTCTCAGGGATGGCCTCAGTAGTGGCCTGGTAGCTGCAGCCCTCACCGGACCTGAGGGGCGTTTTTCTCCTCTTCCTGTATATTTTTGTGTCCTTATACTTCCTCTTCCTGCTCTTCTTCTCCTCAGAGTCTGTGCTGGTGGGTATCCGTGGCACAGCATTCTCAGCGGTGTAAAAGGTTTCTAAACACATTATACATGTTAGAAAATAAGTGCTGAAACAGTCTTCCTAGGCTAGTAGTGTTCCTCATGAAGAGTAACTCAACTGAATTTACTGATAGAACTCACACTTCATCAATGTTTCACGTATTTCTATCTCTACTCACCTCCGCTGTCTTCTGAGAAGGTGTCAGATCGGTAACTGAAGGAGGTCTCAGGGATGGTCTCAGGAATGGTCTCAGGGATGGCCTCAGAGTTGGATGGAAAAAAGAGATTAAAAAGAAAAGGAAATGGGTTAGAGAGGTAGCGCAGGGGCGCCTGGTACCAGGGGTAGCTGGTGCCAGCATCGGGAATGAGGGACGTTCTACTCCTCTTCCCGTAGTCTCCTGTGTCCTCAGACTTCCTCTTCCTGCTCTTCTTCTCCTCAGAGTCAGTGCTGGCGGGTCTCCGTAACACAGCATCCTCAGAGGAGTAAAAGATTTCTAAACACATAATACATGTTAGAAAATAAGCGCTGAAACAGCCTTCCTCATGAAGAGTAAACTCAACTGAATTTACTGATAGAACTCACACTTCATCAATGTTTCACGTATTTCTATCTCTACTCACCACCGCTGTCTTCTGAGAAGAAGGTGTCCTCAGGGATGGCCTCAAGGGCGGTCTCAGTGGTGGCCTGGTAGCTGGTGCCCTCACCGGGACGTAGGAACGTTCTTTTCCTCTCCCCGGATGTTTCTGTTTCCTCAGACTTCCTCTTCCTGCCCTTCTTCTCCTCAGATTTGGTGCTGGCGGGTTCCGATTTCCCAGCATCCCCAGTGGAGTAAAAGGTTCCTAAACACATTATACATGTTAGAAAATAAGTGCTGAAACAGTCTTCCCAGGCTAGTAGTGTTCCTCATGAAGAGTAAACTCAACTGAATTTACTGATGGAACTCACACTTCATCAGTGTTTCACGTATTTCTATCTCTACTCACCTCTGCTGTTTTCTGAGAAGAAGGTGTCAAATTCATCACTGGAGGTGGTGTCAGGGGTGGCCTCAGTGGTGGTCTCAGTGGTGGACTGGTAGCTGGTGTCCGTACCGGAACTGAGGGGCGTTTTTCTTCTCTTCCCGTAGTCTCCTGTGTCGTCAGACTTCCTCTTCCTGCCCTTCTTCTCCTCAGAGTCGGTGCTGATGAAGGTGTCAGATCCAGATCTGAAGGAGGTTTCAGGAGTGGCCTCAGGGATGCCGTCAGGGATGGTCTCAGTGGTGGCCTGGTAGCTGGTGCCCTCACTGGGACTCAGGAACGTTCTTTTCCTCTTCCCGTATTCTTCTGTGTCCTCGAACCTCCTCTTCCTGCCCTTCTTCTCCTCAGATTTGGAGCTAATGCTGGCGCAGGCGGGTGTCGATGTCCCAGCATCCTCAGTGGAGTTAAAGGTTCCTAAACACATTAAACATGTTAGAAAATTAGTGCTGAAAACATGTGAAGAGACTGAACTATATAGTACTGAATTGTGGAGTTAGACTGCTTTTCACCACTGGAGCCATCCTTAGTATAACCCTTTGCCTAATACTATATAAAAACTAGAGTGGTTCGCCCACTCATTCGAGACTTGTAACACTTAACACTCATTTTTTCATGATTTTTAAACCAAATTTTTTTATACTTGGTGATATTTTTAAGGTAGATGTTATAGGTGTATATAGCATGGCAGAGACAAGCCGGACCGACCCAGGCACACTAGATACTGTATGTGTATACAGTATGTACTGTTTGGATATTTTTCCTAAACCTAACCAAGTAGTTTTGTTGCCTTAACCCAACTAAGTCGATCTTTTCCTAAACCTAACCAAGTAGTCGTGTTGCTATTTTTACGTTACCCGGACTTTAACAAAATAGCCCCTGAGGTTCTTTCCATGTCATCTAACCTCTGCTGAATGACGGTCTGAAGCCCTCGGAGGGACATTGACTTTTCCTACTCGTCTTGATGGCTCTTTCATGGCTCTCGTCAGACTTTCTCTTGGTGGCCCTCTGGTTTCCACCTGACCTGTTGTCCAGCGTGTCCTGGTTGTGATCTACTATATGAGAGACTTAAGGAAGAAGCAGCGTTAGTAATCATTAGCCCAGCAGCTAAATCACATGGATATTAAAGTAAGAGAGACTGCAGTTCTCGTCAGGATTTTGGTATCACTACTTACCCAGTTTTCTCTTGTTGGACGGACGCTCAGGAGTCCTTACTAATCTTGATCTCAAATTGTAAGGCATGGCTCTCAAACAGTAATAGTTCACCGTTGAAATGTCGAAGATTCGAAGTTCACCGTTGAAATGTCGAAGACTCGAAGTTCACAGTTGAAGTGAGATTGATGAGAGATTCTGGTTGGTATCAAGAGTTTTCTCCGGAATGTTGGCCTCACAATTCCATTAATACCTCACAACTGTTTCATGACCTCACAACTCCTTTATGACATCACAACTGCTTCATGACCTCACAACTGCTTCATGACCTCACAACTGCTTCATGACCTCACAACTCCTTTATGACATCACAACTGCTTCATGACCTCACAACTCCTTTATGACATCACAACTGCTTCATGACCTCACAACTGCTTCATGACCTCACAACATTCTACTGTTGTACAATTCTACTCTTGGAATGCATGATGTCATGTCAAATCTAAACCAATAAATGCATTTAAAGGTCCCATATTGTAAAAAGTGAGATTTTCATGTATTTTATATTATAAAGCAGGGTTAAGTGATATATAAATACTGTTAAACTATCAAAACACTCAATATACGGAGAAATACAAACAGCCTGTATTGCCGTTTGGATTTTTGTCCATTTGTGATGTCACAGATATACAGTATTTAAACCATTACACGGTTTTAAACATAAATATTCTAAATGTGTCCCAGTTTATTTCCTGTTGCAGTGTATGTGAATAACACCAGCTGACAGGAAGTAAACATGGACCCAAACTGTTGCCTAGCAACGCAATTCCATTGCAATTCCGTTGAAATGCACCAAAACAGTGCGTTTCAGACAGAGGGTAAATACAGGTATATTCAGGCAGACAGTATGAGGAAAATAAAGTTGTTTTTTTTAACATTACAGCATGTAAACATGTTCTGATAGAAACACAAAATACAAGTGTGAACCTGAAAATGATATCAAATAAAAATGTATATATATAATATAATATATAATATAATATTATAAATTATATTATATTTTATTTGTATTATTTTTTTAAAATATTTTTTCATTATTATTTTACTTTTTTTTCAGACCCTCGACCCTTTTTTAATCGTATCTTAATTGTAATAAATATTATTTAATATCTTGACATTATTAATATTTTGGGTGCACAAGTTCTCATCATGTATGCACAAGATTTTATTTAAAACATTAATTAAAAAAAAATGTGGGACTTCGGGGGCTGTGTATTTCTAAATATTTTTTAATTAATCATATTTAACTTTCTTTTATTTTTCATGGACCCTTGAAGTCCCAGAAGATTATATATATATATTTTTTTATCTTATCTTAATTGTAATAAATATTATTTAATATATTTATATTATTACAAGTTATCCACCTGTATGTGCAAGATTTTAAAAAAATCATAATTTTTTATTCATATATTTCATAAAATGTTTAAATCAACAGCACAAAAACAAACTAAATATATAAACCTGTCTGAACCAGCTGAAACTTAACTAAACACACTGAAAACTAAACTAAAATGGAATCAAAAAGTCAAAACTAAAATAAAATAAAAACTAACTGAAAATTAAAAACTATTACAACCTACATTCACATTGATTGTTTATTTTTCAGAGAGAGAAACCCATTTACAACACATTCTCAGGCTGATGAATTATTTCATACAGCATGAAAGAACATTTGAATGACAGCTTAGAGTGGAGCCACACAATACAGACAAATAAGCTTTATTTAATTGAATATTGAAATGTGTTGATTTTTCAACAAAGATCATGTGTTCTCCATCTTTGACGTAACTGCAGTTACAATGATGATTTTGACAATGTGCAAATTAAATCAAAGTGCTGACTTGAAGAAAAACAAGATCCTAGTCAAGGCTGCATTAGGATTATTTGTAATATATTAGATTTTCTTTTCTGTTTTCTAACCAAAGACCCATCATTTCATCACCTGTTATATAAAAGCCAGGGTGTGACCCTTTTAAGTTTTATTTAGCCAACACAGTTTATGGTTTTTCATAATATCTCTTGAGGAAAAGCATCTAATATCTGCATTTTAAATGATAGTTTCAAAGATAAAACATTTTATTTTTCAAATAATTCAAAGTCAGCCATATTAAAAAACAAACAAGGTTTCCAGTGTTTCCAAAGATATTCACAATAAAAAATCATATTCTGTTTTAAGCTCCATCTGTACAAAGTTGGTTTACATGATCACAAGAGCGATTTGATTCTTGTAGACATCCAAAAGATATTTTATTTGCTGGTGTTTTAGTGTCTTTCTAAAGGACACTCGGAGGGTGATGCTTGCTGTCATGAGCCTTAAAGGGATAGTTTGGGTGTTTTGAAGTGGTACGTATCCATAGTCAGTGTATTATTTACAGGTAAATACCTCGTACCACTCTTCAAAACACCCGAACTATCCCTTTAAGCCATCTCTCTCTGGGCGAGAAGCACCCTGCTGCTCCTTTGATAAATCAAACGCACCTATCTGAAGAAGTTCAAATCAAAAACTTGAAATCCTACAAAATGATGTGACGCATCAGAACAAAATAAAACACTCCGTATTCAAAATATTTAAGGCATCTTGGTCATTAGGCCTCCGAGTCAACGCACATACTATACACGCAAAGCATGAATACACATGGACTTACAAAACAAATGTATTCTGCCCATTAAAAAAGATAAAGATCTTTTTTTTAAGAACTGATTGGAGATCGGACCACACAGCAGTTACTTTAGCTCACAAAGTGTTAAAACACAAAAGGTTTTCCCCGCTGTAGAAATCAGTCCTGGTCCCTCCGACAATATCTCACTCATCAAGTTAGTTTAGAGCGATGACGAAACAGTTTTTCTCTAAAATCTGAAGTCAAAATATTTCTTAAATTCCTCTCTCTGACCAAACACAAACATGGTCATTTTGGACAAAAGCTCTCAGTTTAAAAATAACAAAACAATTTATTTGAGGGTCCCGAACGTGTTGCTGAAACCATCAAAAAGGTCAAAGTCCATCGTCATCGCTGCTGTCCCAGGACGCCGGGCTGGTCGATCTCCGAGAGAGGAGAGGCTTCTGTCAGGATTCCTCTCCGACTTCCTGGTTGACCACATGGCGGTACCCCCGGTTGCTGATTGGCTCCTTCTGCCAACAAATAACGCCGAGGAGGATGATGATGATGAAGAGGAGCAGACAGCCGGACACCGCCAGACTGATGATCACCTCTGGAGACGAAGAAGAAAAAGGATCAATGGTGGCACAATCATTTAGTCATCTCTCTTTATCTGGAGTTTCTAGAGTGTGTTCACCTTTATCTCGCCCTCCTGAAGGCACTTGACACTCTTTGTCCCGGTCGTCTGAAATAGAGAGCTTTGTAATTCTCACAAACTCCTCTAGAGGGCAGTCAAGGGAGCAGCCTGGTATCTGCTGAGGGAACGGCTCCACTGTGCTGTCATTCCTGAAGAACAGCGACACCGAAACAGAGCTGGAGGCACAGAGAGAGAGAGAGAGAGAGAGAGAGAGAGTTTATGATTGTCTAGTGTCACTTAAAGATGTTTCGATCAGCAGTTTGGACATTAAAGGGACAGTCTGGGTGTTTTTAAGCAGCGTTGTAAGAGTGTATTACCTACAGTAGATGACGGTCGGCAGCTGAATCTGGTTGTGTTGAATTTCAAAGTAAAAGTCTCATCTGTTTATTCCACTTTGCATATTGTTTTTACTTTCTTTCTGGTATCAGCTCCTAAAATCCGTCTGTTTGAGTCCATATTATAATGTTTTTGTGAGTGTCTACAGTATGCTCTGTGTGTGTAAGTGTGTGTATTTGTTTACCCGTTGTCGTCCCTGTGCAGCTCAAATATCTGACAGGAGGCATATGGCGGCTGTCTCCCACTGAACACATCCAAGCTGGTCTGAAGAGCAGCTATAGTGGTGTCATGCTGTGGAACAGACACACGCACATTAAAGGGATAGTTCAACATTTTTTTTAAACTTGCTTTTTATCCCCAGAGTTAGATGAGAAGATCGACACCAATCATGTCTGTATGTTAAATATGAAGCTACAGCCAGGAGACAGTTAGCTTAGCTTAGCTGGAAACAAGCTCTGTCCAAGGTAAAAAAAATAAAATAAAAATCAACCTACTAGTAATTGAAAAATTCTTACCGCTGACAGCATCATCAATTTCAGTTTCTGTTTTGGGTCCGGGACAGCCATCTTGGAAAGATTCTTCACTATTTCACCCAACAGCATACCTACAAGACAGACAACAGTTCTCATTTCCGTATTTAGTACTGTAATTAAAAGATAAGTCTAAGATATTCTATAGTTTATCAATAAATCCCATGAAAAAAAACAAAACAATAGTGAATAACAAGTATTGTTATTGATATATCTTCTTCCTCTGTGCCACACTCTTTACTGACATGTTCCTTCATTATCATGAACTGTAGTTTATTTAGACTTGATCCCACATACACCTCCCTGCTGCCAGATATAGTAACTAAAGCACCAAATGAGGATTAATCCGCCGCTGAAAATAATCCCCAACAAACACCATTTCTTCCTGTTTGAGTTGTATTAGATTTTCACCAAACTACACACACATACCTCCCTGCAGCCGGCTCTTTTCTCGTTGTTCGTGGACCCCGAACAGGACCTGTGAATAGTGGAGATCATTACATTACTTTACATACTTAGCATTTAGACCATTATGAGACACCAAAAACTCATAAATGAAACCAGATATTTGCTGCTGCTTTTACCCGAAATCCAAAATCTTTGAGGTCTTGGAGCATCTTCATAACATCGGGAGTCACCCATTCGGGAGCTGTGAGGTTGTGACAGGACTGAATTCAAACACAGACAACACAAAGAGACACTTGATTAAAAGGAGAATGTCAAAAGAGGCCTATAAGCTTCAATTAAGCAGTCGTTAGGTTGTCTTGATAGCACTTTGTCAGCAGTCCTCTCACTGCAACCATCTCTCACATTGTTGCTCATCTCGTGGCTGCACTCAGTGACCCAGATGTCCCTCATTTCAGAATTGGCTCACACTTGAAACCTCACACTATTCTGTGTGTATTTGACTCGTGATAATGTGGACAAAATAATAGCTACACATGTCTGATTATGTATTAACAGTAATACAATATATTGATTGGAGGCTGAAATGCCAGCAGTGACCTTTGTTAACTAGATAAGATCAGACAAAACACACATGTGAAAGCGGTACTAGTTGCACATTTCTGTTCCTCAAACAGCTTCTTTGCCAAAATGTCGACGTGTTCCTGAAATGCTGATGAGGACCGGTTGAGTCACAAGACTAAAAACCAACAGCTTTGAGATCTGGTCAGTCACAGTCTCGCCTGCCAGAGGTTTACACATGACTTATGTCTGTTGAAATACAAACAACTTGTGAATTGTGTCTTGAATAACAGGAAACTCTTATTTTAAATAACCGCAACACAAGCAGTTTGAGTTCATACTTGAAAAAATGTCTTTCATGTTACATAAAACACGTCATGAAAGTCCTGCCAAAACCTAAATATTACAGATTTATGGCCAGAATTCAGATGTTAATTTTTGCAATTATTTACCTATAGTTTATGTACTTAAAAATAATTGTTTCAATCCAAGAACTATACTCTATTTCGCCCAGCAAAAAGATCCAAATTTGTTGGTATTGTATGTACAAAAAGTCAACAGAAATATTAGAGGTGCAGTGTGTGGGATCTGGCGCCATCTAGCGGTGAGGTTGCAGATTGCAACCAACTGAAATTTCTCCCATGTGCCAAGCGTGTAGTGGAACACTTTGGGCCACGCCGAGTCAAACCATGCTGTGCTGATTTGCGTTTCCATTACCATTTTAGCGAGCCGAGTTGGACTGGGCGGCGGTGACGTCTTGCCGGCCGCGGCCAACCCGACTGTGACTGTGTGTGTGTTCTCACCTCACAGAAGAGTGTGTCGTAAACGCTCCAGACGGATTCCACAGTCGTCTTATTCAGTCCTGTTTTTTTCCTTACCAGCTCTATAACATCCTGAAGAGAGGAACACAGTAAGCTCAACATAACATCATCATTGCATCACAAAATCATGAGTAATCGTAGGCTCCTTTTGATGTCACGTAACACCCCAAAAATCCCCGTACCTTGTACGTAGTGGTGTAATTAATAAATATCTTGGTGTGTTCAGTTTCGTTCATCAGCTGTTCGTAGCGAGGACAGTCACGCAGAGGAAAAGAGAGAAGCTAAAAACAAAAAGAGAGAAGAGGTGTTGAATCACTTGGAGCGAGGAGCACTTATAAAACTATTTATATTATACACACATACCCTCTCTTCACTTGGTGGTACCGTGTGTACAGGTATCGGCTGCCACTGCAAGGTTTTTGTGAAGACCTGCTGACCAGCGGGGGGGTAGAGACCTGGATGACCGCAAGAGACTGTTAATGTGAGGAGGAAAAGTACGAGTATTGCAGGTAGAAGGAGGAAGAGGAGTTAGCTGACCTGCAAGGTTGGCCTCAGCGCTCATCAGGGTGCGATCATAGTCTGTACTGCGAACCAAGATCTGAGGACAAAGGAGTAGCGAGTGTCATCGCAGCCTTAAGACAGACATTAGTTTGGTCAATCTGTTAATGAAGTGTTATGATAAACAGAAATACACAGAGGCCTCCTCTCAGAAAACACCTCTATCATGCTCCAGGAATTCCAGCACCAGTGGGAACCCTGTATAACACCAACGTGGCGAAGGAGCCCTTCTCCTAAACATTCAAATGAATCATCGTTCTGGTGACGTGTCATGTGATCTGAAAGAGGTTACCTCGTGTCTGTCGTAGGATTCGTTAAGGAATCCTTTGTAGCGATTCCTCAGGAACTGGCCCAGGTCTAAGTGCTGCCTCATCCCATCCTGAAAACACACATCCAGAGGTGACGTCACTGGATGTAGTTAACCTTTCAAACTTTGACACACTTGATAAGACATATTGATTATACCTGTGTCAGCTGTCCAAAGCCTTGAGGCCAGCTGCTCTCTTGGTAAGGGTCGGTAGGATAGGCTTTGATTGGTGACCTGTCGCCGTGCCGAAACAACTGGAGGGGAGAGAGAGAGAGAGGAGAAGTTAGGCAACTAACAACAAAAACTTCCCCTATTGCATAAGAAAATGGGACATCTTTCAGTATCTTTATAGCTGTTTTAAAATCCCAGCATTGCTACGATATCAGCCTGAGAGTCACGCTCTATAATCCAACAACACAAATGCAATTATGGAAAAAATGTGAATGTATTTACCAAACTTTTTGTTGTTGCAGCCTGGAAGCTACTTGATCAAGCTAATAAAACATTCACTGTTTCATCATGTGCCTTGTGTTTGACTTTATTAGCCTACTTAGAGGCCCAGTTTCCCACTGCTTGAGAGTAGATATATTTGATACAACCGTTATCATTCCCCCTCAGAATCAAGCCAAAAGCCTCGTCCAAGTGTTATCTGTGTCACTAGCTGTTATGAAACCCAAGTCAGCTGATAGTGACGATCTTGCCAAGTGTTTGTAAGAGACTTAAACTTTAGTGTGGAGTGAAATGTCTGTAATCCAGTCGGTTGGGTCTTGTAACTGGATGCCACCACATCAGCTGTCTACTCAAGTTTCAGTCTTCACTCCAGAGAATTGTGGGTTTCTGGTTTCTTTGGTGTGGAGAGCATGCATGACTGATCCGTCCAAAATAGATGAAAAAAAAGTGTGTAAACTCTATTTGAAGGGTGGATTATCCCTTTAGGACTCCTAATCTTATCTGCTCCGTGATCCATTAACGGCTATCTTGGTTTTTTAAGAACGAGTGCAATAATAAGAACATTTAGTTGTCAACAAAACAACTTCCACACGAGAAAATCTACGTTGACCTTCTGACCTGACTTCTCTTTCAGCGGCGTCATATTTTAACAGCGTGACATGCAAGATGCTTGATGTCACGGCTTTGACACGGGAAAACACGAGTGTGTCCAATGCTATTTCAATTCTCACATACATGACAGATTCTGTGTCTGTAACGCTAAAAAAACAGAAATGGAGGGTGGGAAACCTCCTCAAACCACGGTAGATTTAGAAAGAGATTGTGGTAAATAATCCAAAAAAGGACACTTTAAATTTAACAAAATTGTTGTTATTAGTGTTGCTGTACTAGTATTACAACTTTGTCTTTACAATGTTTTTAATACCGTTAAGCAGTCGCAATGTTTGTGTTCACAGCTTGCCACACTGGTTCTCTGCAGGGTGATCCAAGGACGCCACCCTGCAGGTATCGCCATACTTTGTATGGGAGATTAGCAGACAGATCAAATTCACTGGCCCTCATTCAACAGTTAGATAAACGCAATGAAAAAAGGACATGCAAAAATGCATTAATGTGGGAGTGACGCTTTAGTGCTGGTTTTTACTGTATATGGATAATGGTCAATGAAGGAAGTAGACAACCTTTAAACAAACAGTAAAGCTACAAATAACCATTTAAAATAGTGCATTTCAGTTGTATAATGCAAGCAAGGAGCGAGATGTTTTGTTCTTTACTACAGTTTCAATTTTCAAGCTTGTGTTCTCTCTGCATCATCTTGCATTGACGTCAATGAGTAACTCTGTCAAAACAATAACTTCTGTATCCTTGACTACACTGGGTTTCTGTGAACAGGTCCAGGGCAGAGCAGCTGCATATTCAAATACTTTAACAAGTGCTTTTTTTAACATGTGACTAATATGAGAAATATGCAAGCAGAACCAAATGAGGTATTTGTTTATGTAATGAACAATAGCTATTCACAACTGGGGTTTGGTTGTTTGTGTTGTTAGTACAGCTGACTAGTCACCTGATCAGACAGTACGGAAACCCTAAAGGGACATTATTCAAACATGTTATTTCCTTCCTTTAAAGGCTTGTAATGCAGGGTTAACAGAAATACATATTTACTTAGCTAGCTCATGCGGAAAATGTTTAATGCTGCTGTTACTGCTACTGTTTGCCTTTGTTAGTGTGACTCTAGTACAGATGTCATCTCAATTTTACTTCTTCTTGTATGCAATGTAAAGAACTTGACCTGCATTAATGTGAGAGATTGCTTTAAGTGTGTGATTAGGTAACAAAGGAAACTTTTAAAATGAAAGGGACTTGTTTTATTGGGAAATAAGTTTCTTCATCTGTTCATTGCCTTTTCTGGTGTTTCATTAGTTAGTTCTGTCACCTTTAAAGGTTCCATATCGTGCTCATTTTCAGGTTCATACTTGTATTTTGTGTTTCTACTAGAACATCTTTACATGCTTTAATGATCAAAAAAACCTTTATTTTCCGCATACCGTCTGCCTGAATATGCCTGTATTCACCCTCTGTCTGAAACACTCTGTTTTAGCGCATTTTGACGGAATTGCGTTGCTAGGCAACAGCTTGGGTCCATGTGTACTTCCTGTCAGCTGATGACTTTCACATATACACTGCAACCAGAAAATAAACTGGGACACATTTAGGATGTTTACGTTTAAAACTGTGTCAAGGGTCTAAATATAGTATATTCGTGACATCACAAATGGACAGAAATCCTGACAGCTTGTTTCAAACGCAGAGTTTCTGAATACGGGCTGTGTGTATTTCCCTATGGATTGAGTGTTTCGATACTTTCACAGTATTTATATAGGACTTATGCCTGCTTTATAATAAAAAAACAGGTCACTTTTTTATAATGTGGGACCTTTAATACTCAGGGGCAAACTACTAACTACCTCTTTTAGTTTTTTCAATATTTGAGTTGTAGTGGGATACTTCTGTATTTCCTTTTTTTATAATTTATCACACCAGTAAAGTATTTTTTTGCATTCCTGTGTTAACCATCACTGCATTATTCTCACATTCTCTGTTGACTTATAAAATGCATCTGAAAAAAGCATTACTTGCAAGCAATGTGAACCAAACACAGCTTTTTTAAGTGTTGCTAGGTGGATTATTAATAAGCCGAATACAATAAAAGACTCTAATTATTCCTGACATACTTAATTGGTGTTCATAGAAACATGCATGTTTAAATAAAAGCAGATTAAACACTAAATCTGCTATTTTTTAAATGTAGTTCCGCACCACACCGCCTAGACACGCAGATCTCAACATAGCTTCTGTTGCATCATATTAAATATGATTAATACTCACCACAGTCACATAAACTAGTTGTCTTTCTGCAGCAGCTTCTCCACAGATATAAACCAGCGTTAAAAGACAGAGAACCGCAGCGGACACCATGTTTACGTCTCTATAACCGAAGGCTCTAACCAACGGATCACAGACTGAGATTGTAGGTTTCTACGGACTCCTGTTTGAGCTACACCAAGTCAGCCGCATCTACACCGGAAATTAAAGCGTAAAATGTAATTTTTAAAAAATACGTGCAAGTCTGAGGGCCCATGAAGCATTCAAATGTTTAATATATCTATTTAATTATTTTCAAAGCATTTTTATACATTTTCGACCACATTTTTCCTTTTTATTTGTTAAAAATGTCACATATTGGTTAGCACGTATTTTATTTTGAAATGAATAGCCTGCATATTGCTGGGTGGCAAAAAAAAAGAAAAACGGAAGTGACGGAAAGGAAGTGATGATAGAGTGAAATATATTTTGCCGTTTTTTTAATTTATTTATTTATTTATTTATTTATTTATTTATTTATTTATTTATTTATTTATTTACTTATTTATTTTATTTTATGTTGGTTTTGTTTCATTTCTGTTGTCCTTTTATGTTTGGCACAGCTCTTTGTTTATGTTTTTGCTATGCTTTTGTATGTAAATGTTTTTAATGTTTTCTGCTGTTACTATGGATACTGTCATTTTGAAATAATAATAAAAAAAATCTATATACATATTTTTTTTTTTTTTTAATTTTCTTTTTCTTTATTTCTTTCTTTATTTTTTATTTCATAATGACAGTATACATAATAACAGCAGAAAACATTAAAAACATTTACATACAGAAGAAGCATAGTGAAAACATAAACAAAGAGCTGTGCCACACATAAAGGGGAAACGGAAGTGACGGAACGGAAGTGACGACAGAGTGATATATTTTGTAGTTCTTGTAGTTTCTGCCACTAGAGGTCGGTGTTGTGCTCTCTGCAAACAACTACATCTGATATCAACTTTACTGGATTCCTACGACATTAATAAAGTGTAAGTATTGATTATATATGTTGTGTGTGCTGTATTAGACGTTTTGTTGTGTTAAGTTTGAAGTATAAACCGCTATATAGGCTAAGTTAGCTTCTAGATAATTAGCTACATTGCTAACGACCGTTAGTTTACTGTGCGCGCGCTTAAACTGACCTCACAGGTGTTACATTGAAATCTGTCCCCTTGTTGAATAGTGTTTCCTTATGTTCCATAGAACATAAATTGGAGGAAATTTTACAAGATAATGAGAGCGATGATTATCTGGTCCCTGACAATTCCAGTCTTTTTATTTATTTATTTATTAGTTTATTTGACAGGGACAATACATAGGCATTGTTACACTTGATTAAAAAGCAATCGATGCAACATATATAGCAGCTATTCTCAACCACTGGGCCGGGGCCCACTGGTGGCCCTCAGAGGACCACATAGTGGGCCGTGGAGGACCTGCACAAATGGTTAGATTAACCTCTTCAAAATCTGATTGCTGGTATTCTGTCTTTCAGTGGTTGTAGTGGGCTCAGTTTTAAAGCTACCGGTATCATAGGAAACTAAAAAACCTAAAGAATCCATTGGTCCCAACCATGTCTTGCCATCTTGTCGGAAAGGAGGCTAAATAACGCTCCAAATATACACTAAATTTTGGAGAGGAAAAACTGGCATTGCCATTTTCAAAGGGGTCCCTTGACCTCTGACCTCCAGATATGTGAATGAAAATGGTTTCAATGGGTACCCACGAGTCTCCCCTTTACAGACATATATGTCTTGGATGCAAAGTTGAGTGGTTTATGAAACGAAAAAAATGTTGTTGGAGCCCAGTTTGTCATTTATTTGGCAAGGTGGTCCTCAGAATGTTTTTAACAATCAGAAGTGGGCCTCAGGATACAGAAGGTTGAGAAACACCTACTATGGATAAGTACCTCCTACAACCCCACTTCAAAACATCCAAACTATGGCTTTAAGCCTCATGACGGCAAGCACCACCCTCCTGGTGTCCTTTAGAAAGACACTAAAACACCAGCAAATAAAATATCTTTTGGTTGTCAACAAGAATCAAATCGCTCTGGTGATCATGTAAACCAGCTTTGTACAGACGGAGCTTAAAACAGAATATGATTTTTTATTGTGAATATCTTTGGAAACACTGGAAACCTTGTTTGTTTTTTAATATGGCTGACTTTGAATTATTTGAAAAATAAAATGTTTTATCTTTGAAACTATCATTTAAAATGCAGATATTAGATGCTTTTCCTCAAGAGATATTATGAAAAACCATAAACTGTGTCGGCTAAATAAAACTTAAAAGGGTCACACAAGGGCTTTTATATAACAGGTGATGAAAGTTTTTGTTCGCTTTGGGTCTTTGGTTAGAAAACAGAAAAGAAAATCTAATATATTACAAATAATCCTAATGCAGCCTTGACTAGGATCTTGTTTTTCTTCAAGTCAGGACTTTGAATTAATTTGCACATTGTCAAAATCATCATTGTAACTGCAGTTACATCAAACATGGAGAACACATGATCTTTGTTGAAAAATCAACACATTTCAATATTCAATTAAATAAAGCTTATTTGTCTGTATTGTGTGGCTCCACTCTAAGCTGTCATTCAAATGTTCTTTCATGTAAATGGTTTTCTCTCTCTGAAAAATAAACAATCAATGTGAATGTGGGTTGTAATAGTTTTTTTCAGTTAGTTTTTATTTTATTTTAATTTTGACTTTTTGATTCCATTTTAGTTTAGTTTCCACAGTGTGTTTAGTTAAGTTTCAGCTGGTTCAGACAGGTGTTTATATTTAGTTTGTTTTTGTTTTGTTGATTTTTTGTTTAAAATTGTATGAAATAAATTAATAAATAATTGATTTTTTTTTTTAAATCTTGCACATACAGGTGGATAAGTAGTAATAATATCAATATATTAAATCATATTTATTACAATTAAGATAATAAGATAAAAAAATATATATAATCTTCCGGGACTTCAAGGGTCCATGAAAAATAAAAAAAAGTTAAATATGAATAATTAAAACATATTTAAAAATACACAGCCCCCGAAGTCCCAATTTATTTATTTTTTAAATTAATGTTTTAAATAAAATCTTGTGCATACATGATGAGAACTTGTACTGCCAAAATATTAATAATGTCAAGAAATTAAATAATATTTATTACAATTAAGATAATAAGATAAAAAATATATATTCTTTCGGGACTTCAAGGTTCTGAAAAAAGTAAAATAATAATGAAAACATATTTAAAAAAATAATAGAAATATAATATCATTTATAATATAATATAATATGGTATATTATATTATATTACATTTATAATATAATATACAAGTAAAACAAAATATAAACAATAAGATGCCAGAAAAACAGTAGGAACATTTTTCTATTTCTTTTTTTAGGACCAGGTATAACATCTCAGAAGTATGTAGCTAATGGACGTAATGTTTAATGATCTATTTGCAGAAATGGTATATAATAAATAATATTCATAACCATGTTTTCATTAGTGTATAATCACTATCACAATGTTATAATGTTTGTACACATATGAGATTTGGCTATGGAAAAAAAAATGTTTTGACAAAAATGAAGAATCCTAATCTGCCAGAAGCTGTTGTTTTAGTATTTGTTTTTGATTAAATGCATTTATTGGTTTAGATTTGACATGACATCATGCATTCTAAGAGTAGAACTGTACAACAGTAGAATGTTGTGAGGTCATGAAGCAGTTGTGAGGTCATGAAACAGTTGTGAGGTATTAAAGGAATTGTGAGGTATTAATGAAATTGTGAGGCCAACATTCCGGAGAAAACTCTTGATACCAACCAGAATCTCTCATCAATCTCACTTCAACTGTGAACTTCGAGTCTTCGACATTTCAACGGTGAACTTTGAATCTTCGACATTTCAACGGTGAACTATTACTGTTTGAGAGCCATGCCTTCCACATTGAGAACAAGCTCAGCAAGTACTGCTGAGCGTCCGTCTTCCAGTAGAAATCTGGGTAAGTGGTGATACCAAAATCCTGACGAGAACTGCAGTCTCTCTTACTTTAATATCCATGTGATTTAGCTGCTGGGCTAATGATTACTAACGCTGCTTCTTCCTTAAGTCTCTAAGACAGTAGATCACAGCTATAGCAAGCTGGACAACAGATCAGGTGGAAACCAGAAGGCCACCAAGAGAAAGTCTGATGAGAGCCATGAAAGAGCCATCAAGACTAGCAGGACAAGTCAATGTCCCTCCGAGGGCTTCAGACCGTCATTCAGCAGAGGTTAGATGACATAGAAAGATTCTAATAACATCTGCCATAAAAAATATCAGCAAGTATAAAAAAAATTGGTTTAAAAATCATGAAAAAATGAGTGTTAAGTGTTACAAGTCTCGAATGAGTGGGCGAACCACTCTAGTTTTTATATAGTGTTAGGCAAAGGGTTATACTAAGGATGGCTCCAGTGGTGAAAAGCAGTCTAACTCCACAATTCAGTACTATATAGTTCAGTCTCTTCACATGTTTTCAGCACTAATTTTGTAACATGTTTAATGTGTTTAGGAACCTTTTACTCCGCTGAGGATGCTGGGACATCGACACCCCCCTGCGCCAGCATTAGCTCCAAATCTGAGGAGAAGAAGGACAGGAAGAGGAGGTTCGAGGACACAGAAGCATACGGGAAGAGGAAAAGAACGTTCCTGAGTCCCAGTGAGGGCACCAGCTACCAGGCCACCACTGAGGCCATCCCTAAGACCATCCCTGAGACCACCACTGAGGCCACCACTGAGGCCACCACTGAGGCCATCCCTGAGACCTCTTTCAGTTGCGACAGCATCAGCACCGACTCTGAGGAGAAGAAGGACAGGAAGAGGAAGTCTGCGGACACAGGCAAATACGGGAAGAGGAGAAGAACGTTCCTGAGTCCCAGTGAGGGCTGCAGCTACCAGGCCACCACTGAGACCATCCCTGAGGCCATCCCTGAGGCCATCCCTGAGGCCATCCCTGAGGCCATCCCTGAGATCATCCTTGAGATCATCCCTGAGGCCATCCCTGAGGTCATCACTGAGGCCACCCCTGAGACCTCCTTCAGTTGCGTCAGCATCAGCACCGACTCAGAGGAGAAGAAGAGCAGGAAGAGGAAGTCTGACGACACAGGAGACTATGGGAAGAGGAGAAGAACGCCCCTCAGTTCCGGTGCGGGCACCAGCTACCAGTCCACCACTGAGACCACCACTGAGGCCACCGGTGAGACCTCCTTCAGTTACCGATCTGACACCTTCTTCTCAGAAAACAGCAGAGGTGAGTAGAGATAGAAATACGTGAAACACTGATGAAGTGTGAGTTCCATCAGTAAATTCAGTTGAGTTTACTCTTCATGAGGAACACTACTAGCCTAGGAAGACTGTTTCAGCACTTATTTTCTAACATGTATAATGTGTTTAGAAATGATTTACTCCACTGGAGATGCTGGGAAATCGACAACCGCAAGCACCAAATCTGAGGAGAAGAAGGGCAGGAAGAGGAAGTCTGAGGAAACAGAAGCATCCGGGGAGAGGACAAGAACGTTCCTACGTCCCGTTGAGGGCACCAGCTACCAGGCCACCACTGAGACCACCCCTGAAGCCATCTCTGAGGCCATCCCTGAGGCCATCCCTGAAGCTACCACTGAGACCTCCTTCAGTTACGGATCTGACACCTTCTTCTCAGAAGACAGCGGAGGTGAGTAGAGATAGAAATACGTGAAGCATTGATGAAGTGTGAGTTCTATCAGTAAATTCAGTTGAGTTTACTCTTCATGAGGAACACTACTAGCCTGGGAAGACTGTTTTAGCACTTATTTACTAACATGTATAATGTGTTTAGAAACCTTTTGCTCCGTTGAGGATGCTGTGTCACGGATACTCGCCAGCGGCATCCTCAGCACCGACTCTGAGGAGAAGAAAAGCAGGAAGAGGATGTCTGAGGACACAGGAGACTACGGGAAGAGGAGAAGAACGTCACTCAGTCCCGGTGAGGGCTGCAGCTACCAGGTCACTACTGAGGCCATCCCTAAGACCATCCCTGAGCATTCCCCTTGGGCCTCCTTCAGTAGCGAATCTGACACCAGCTTCCCAGAAGCCACTCTGTTTCACAACAGAGGTGAGTAGAGATAGAAATACGTGAAACGTTGATGAAGTGTGAGTTCCATCAGTAAATTCAGTTGAGTTTATTCTTCATGGGGCGTACTACTAGCCTGGGAAGACTGTTGTATAATGTCTAGTGGATGTTGATAGGCAGATCTTGTTACCTTTGGACAGAATCAGACTGTTTACAGTCTTGATTCTAAGCTAAGCTTAATCGTGTGCTGGCTCAAAAGGTCATATCGTTCCTATAAGTTTCAGTCTTGGCTTTTGGATTCATATTGGTAATAGGATTAGATTTTAAATCAGTAATTGTTACTGTAGTATTTGGGGTTAGTTTAGAAGTGGAATGAAAGTTCTGAACAAGTACAGTCAAAGTGTTTGTGTTTTGTTTCTGCAGCTGACTTTGAGGCCAAATACAGGAAAGAGAGAATGCTGGGTGAAGGAGGCTACGGAGCAGTCTTTGCTGGCCACCGCAAAGACGACCATCTGCCTGTAAGTTACACACACACACACACAGAATCCATGATTCATGTATCTACTCTGTAAGTAGTCAACGTATCCTCATACAACGGTTCAAATGATATTTATCATTTATTTATTTTATTTATTTATTTATATAATGATATGCGTTTTCCTACGAATGTCTAGCAACACGTGACGCATGTGTCAATTTCCGCTCCATCGACTTGGTTAGGTTTCAGCAACAAAACTACTTAGTTAGGTTTAGGCAACAAAACTACTTAGTTAGGTTTAGGCAACACGGTTTGGGTTAAAATAACTCTGGATGTGGCGTAACTTAAGTACAGAGGTTACGTGACAAATCAACGTTGACTTCAGGTTTCACGTGGGATACAAACACCGGCTTATTGGGCGAAATTCCTGTGATTTTTGACCCACCCATCCACCCCGTTCCCTCCCTGCGCAGCATTTGTCGTTCTTTATACTTCGTGGGTCACAATTACGTGGATTACATACAAATTGATTTTGTGTTATATATACGAACTACAGTGCATTACTTTTCGTAGGTATAGCTACGAAGGGTGTATGAGAACAGCCTCATGTAGCTTAAGCTGACCAAATGTCTGTTTCTATCCCGTAGGTGGCCATAAAGCATATCCGCCGGTTTCATTGCACAACAGTGGTAAGAGATTTGTTTTTCATCCTAATACCAAAACTCTACATTATTTAAATCATTTGAGTAACATTTCTCTTTTTATTCTGAGTACAAAGGGAACATGTTCCTCTTCTACCTCATACAATCTAACAGTTTGCTTTCTCTTTCACTCCATATCTTTAGGATCTGGACGGGGTAATTACAGCGATCCCTACAGAGGTGGCGCTGCTGCTGCACCTCAAACCAGCAGCAGCAGGAACCAGTGCCGTGGTGAGCCTGCTGGACTGGTACAATCTGGGCAATGAGCTGATTCTCGTCCTAGAGAGACCCGTCCCCTGCATGGATCTCTATGACTATTTGGAGTCCATACAGTTACCAATAGAGGAGAAGATAGCCCGGGTAAGTAGCTGATGACATGTGTGTTTCTGTATGTGTGTCCACGCCAACCGTGTCACACAGTATTCATGTCTCTTTCTTTCTCCCCCAGATCATAACAAAACAACTGGTGGAAGGTCTCCAAGAGGTCCAATCCAGAGGTGTTTTCCACAGGGACATCAAGACGGAAAACATCCTCATCGAAACCGGCTCTGATGTCCCACGTGTCAGGATCATTGACTTTGGCTGCGGCGCATTTCTGACAGAGGAGAGGTACACTAAAAATAAAGGTAGGCTGTCGTTCTTATGGTCCTCTGAAACAACCCAGCATCTTTGCCGTCTCTGTCCTCTACTCCCGTCCCTCATCCATTAACCTTTGTCTCTGTGTGGCTGTATGTATTGTAGGTACCCCTATATACACCACTCCTGAGTATATCAGGCGTGGGTGGTCCACGCCTGAAGCTACCACTGTGTGGCAGCTCGGTGTGGTGCTGTTTGAGATACTGCATGATGGGGCGCCCCCCTTCCGTACCCCCCGTGACATCAGCCATTCAGCCCCTGACATCCGTGACGAGCTTTCCTACAGTAAGACATGCAGTAGAATACAAGCACACACATAAACACACAAAGAGTACAGCGTTTGTATTTAAACATGATTCCTGTTGGTCTGTCCAGATTGCCAAGATTTTCTAGCGCGCTGTCTGGACAAGAGCCCAGAGGCCCGACCCACCCTGGAGACTCTTAAGCACCACCCCTGGCTCGTGATCCGTGGTATGAGGGTTCCAGTCTGATGTGATACAGACTGGACCTCTCAGGACCACGGATGGATCCCTGAAGACCACAGAAGGACCTCGTCCAGGGTTAACGCTGCTGTAGTCCCCATATGTGGCTCCCATTGCACTCTCTCTTGAAGCAGTAGAAATCAGACCGAGAGGACGGTGGCGTCAATCTCTAGTAGGGATGTGACGGAGAGGAAAATTTCTTGTGACAACATGGGTGTTACCGATTTTACAGGAAAAGGTGACGGTCATTATGTGTAGCGCTTACCTTGATCTTTACCTTCAGGTGGCTGAGTGACTAGCCTCTCCGGTAGAACTGTTGCTGCGGAGCCGCTGGGGTGTACCCGGTGCCGCTCCGCCGTGCACACCGGCTGTGACTGCTTCATCCTCCTCCTAGCATTGGGTTTAAATCTGAAATTTAAACCGCGTTTGCTTTCCTCCGCCATCTCTCGGTCTGTCAACTCTCTCCCGTCCCGTGTGTCTGAAATCTGACTCCTGCTAATCTGTGCTGAGAATCTGTATGGAGCAGATGCATCGGTCGTCTGACTATCTATTGACAACCTGCCACTGCAGGTGTGGGTGGCGGGTATGTAATGTAATGTGCCCGACCACTGTGTAACACTGGTAACACGGACTACCGAGACAAGCCATAGTGATTATAGGCCTACGTTCATGCTTCAAACACCCAGCTGTCCGTGGAGAGGGGATCTCTCTTCGAATTGCCTTTTCCGAGGTTTCTTACCGAGTTTTTCCTCGTTTTCTTAGAGAGCTGGAGCTGGGTTGAGAGTGCACGGGATAATGTACAGCGAGCCGGTCATTGTTGTCCCGCTAACTGTACATTATCCCGGTTATTTTATACAGGGGGCCACAAATAAAAATGACTTGAAGTGAATTCAAAATGTCTACAGCATGGAGGTGCAGTGGTGATCACTGTCACCTCACAGAAAGAAGGCTTGATAAATAAATAATGCCTCATAACAACTTCTTGACACAATGATTTATGTGTACTATTACATCTTAATGTTTATGAAGAAAGGGTTGCTGTACTGGATTGCATGAGATTGTCCACGTGTTCATGATAAATTGCAGTTAAGATCAGCGGGACTAGCTCCCAACATTCAGTATTTGGATGGATGTGCAGTGACTTTGATGTTTGAGCTACAGGTCATGTGATAAATGGGACCCAGAAAGACTATTTTACAATCACATAACTTTACTAGAAAAAAAGTCTTAATATTATGAGAACGCAGTCATAACTTGAGGAGAAAAAAAGTCGTAATATTACGATAATAAAGTCATAACTTTACGAGAAAAAAGCTTCTTAATATTAGGAGAATAAAGTCATAACTTTACGAGAAAAAAAGTCGTAATATTACAAGAATAAAGTCATAACTTTACGAGAAAAAATATATGATATAGGGGGAAACACATATTGGTCGTAAACAGTATTTGATGCAACACCTGTGTTATTGATTCAGGCCTGTTTTAATTTCCGGTTAGATATGTAAGTGCATGCAGATAGTAGCTTTTAACTGTCCTCTTCTTCTCTCTGTAGAACAATGTAACATTGTGGGACCTGATCAGGACCTGAACAGAGACCTACGATGCAGTCCCAGGTAAAAAAACGTATAATTAAGGGTATTATTAATTAATTAAATTAATTTGTAATTGCAGCTGTAGGCACATGTGTTTAGTGTCATTCCTCATCTGTCCACCAGAGGGCCTCATAACACTCTATTAGTTCAGCAGCTGTGTCTAAAGGTGAGTTCACTGCATGGACTGTGTGTATGTAAAGGTGTTTTAAAACAGTAAGAAATATATTTTAGCTTCACTTCTGGGATGCTTACAGTCTTTATTTCCATTTGTGAGTCCTAATTGTTTTATGTCATTTTAATTAATTTATTAGTTGTATTAACTTTTACTTTGTTTTTACCTTTGTATTATTGTTGTTATTGTTTCTTCTATCACATGGTTACACCTTTGGCAGCGACAGTAGTATCTGTTTACGCTGCTCCAGAGCCGTTAATAAAGAAACCCTCTGGTACGCTGATCTGTATGTGTTTACACAGTGAAAAGCAGCTTTGTTGCATGATGATCTGGCAAAGAAGAAGCACTAAGCCTGGATCCCAGTGGGAATTGGATCTTCATCTACCTTTTTTCATCACCACACTGTGATTAAATTTTTTATGTAATCACAGTGTGCAAGTGACCATGGTTTAAGCATGATACTGCCCCTCTAGGTGTCCATAATCAGGAAATAATGGACGACGTGGGGGTTACTGGCCAGAACTATCAGATAGCGCAAAGATAATGGACACCTCGACAGACATTATCCCTTATATATACTACCATCATACTGATATTGCTAATACAGTTATCACTATTTGTAATGCTTCTACTTATCATACTACTACTACCACTTGTATGTAGCCTACTATTAGGCCTACTTGTCTACTATGGTTATTTCTACTGACTTTTACTGGTTTTGAGTCCTGTCATGTTCTAGGACAGGGGTCAGCAACCTTTACTATCAATAGAGCCATTTTAGGCAAAACAAAATAAATAAAAAATCTGCCTTGAGCCGCAAAACATTTGAGCATTGTGATGTGAAGGTAACACAGTTTATAGTCTAAGTATATAGTATATAAGTCTAATGCAGCGAGGGCCAAAGAGCAAATGTACTACGGAGTATTAGGGCCACATCGAGGGAAAAAAGAGATGAGATTTACAGAATAAAGTCATAATATTACGTGAATAAAGTCATAACTTTACGAGAAAAAAAGTCGTAATATTACGAGAATAAAGTCATAACTTTACGAGAAAAAAAGTCGTAATATTACGAGAATAAAGTCATAACTTTACGAGAAAAAAAGTCGTAATATTACGAGAATAAAGTCATAACTTTTGGAGAAAAAAAGAAAACGTAAAATTACTACTTTATAATATTATGACTTTATTCACGAAATCTCAGATTATTTTTTTTTCCTCAATTTGGCCCTAATACTCCGTTGTACCGTCGTACCATAGATCTACAACAATGATAAATAAAAATGAAAATGTAAACAAAAAACAGTTATTAATTTTTTCATTTTTAAAAATCCACAGGGAGCCACTGGAGAGGAGCTAAAGAGCCTCATGTGGCTTCTTGACCTCAGAAACATTAATTTGACAAAATGATCTTGTTTGAACACTCATACTCTGTCCGCTGAATGAGATGCAGTTGAAAAACTCCAGAAAAAGCTAGTAATAGGGCCTTGAGTTGGCCCATCAGAAGTCGTTCCTTCAGCCAGGATACTCAAACTGGAGCTGCTCCAGTAGAGAATCATCTGGGAAGACGGTAGCGTGAGAGATTTTCTGGCAATAAGAGGGTCTGTCCTCAGGCCTGTTCACACTGGGGTTTGTTGTAGCCTTTAACGTGGCGGCCTCATGGAGTTGAAAATGAACCAGCGGTGGAAATAAACCCAAAATATCCCGCTGAGGCAGGAGAGCTCCTACTGTAACTTGCAGATGTTCTGCTTTACTGGCATCCAAATGTACTTGCAGAAAAGAAACTTATTTTAGTAAAAACTTAGTGAGAAAAATGGGTTGTTTGTAGCACACCTGGACATAAACACAGATAAAAGATCCCATGGGCTCAGGTTTAGAAAACACCCAGATTAGTGTTGAAGTAAACCCTGTGGGAACGCATCAGTTCACCACATCCCATGAAAACATAGAGCAGCAAAACAACAATATTCAGCCGTCAGCGATATTCCTTCACTATCGATGCCAAGTTATTGTACCACTTTGCCAGTCAAGTGTCAACAATAATCTCTTTGTTCCTTTTGTTTTTCGCCTCGGGCTGTTTATATCTGCTATGTGTTACTAAATCCTGGTGGAGGTGTTTATGTTTTTGCTCATAACTCAGATTATAGGCGACGGCTAATGCTGAAAACACATGCTGCGGCCCCGCTTAAACCTGAGAAATTAACACTCGTGCAAAAACAGAAAAATAGGCGACGGCCAAATGTCACACACAATAACAATATGGAGAACAATAGTGATTAGAGACGTCCGGGGATTACCCTTAATCTGGGGTATCTGTGTTTGTTTAAAGGGGCAGATATGCTCATTAAGAAGGAGTTAAAGCAGGATACCCTCCTGTCATCTATAGCATCTAATTCACACTGACACCTCATTGATGGAGGTGTAATCTGCTTGTTGTGGAGATTATAAAAACACAATCCAAGTGTGTGATTGTTTGGCAGGGGGTGCGGAGATCTGCCCCACACTGACATGACTGATGATCATGAAGATCACAGGGAGAATCACTAACATAATTACCGAGATGATCTGATGAACAGATGTCTGCCAGCTTCCTTCCTTCCTTCACAGCCTAATGCAGTCACCCTGTTGTTCAGCACGACCTTTGGTGGCTCTCTGATTGATATCTACACAGAGGAGAGAAGTTTTGTGTGTGGAAGAGTTGGTGTGCAGGAGATGTGAGCTTGAGCATCCAGATGATGGCAGTATTTCCTGCAGCTTGTTATGACACAGAAGCCTCTGACGCATTTGCTTTCCCCTCTCTCTGTGAGATGGCTGCTTTTCATTCAACATGAACCTTTTTTTTGTTGCATAAAATAAATCATTCAGCTGTTGTTTTTCACACAGCAAGAGCTGCATCTTCTAAACAGATAATGTCTATAATTATTACCAAATGTAGACATTTGGGGGAAGAGACGGTGAGGTGTTGAAATGGGAAAGTTGGAGAGGGATACCCACAGGTTTAAATATAGACCACAACACTCCTTATATAAGAAGTGGGAAGTCAGGGTTGTTTACACTGTTACTGCCTCAGAAATCAGGTTACAATCCAGCATTAGTTTACATATTTTCATTGTAATTGGCTTCTCAATAATAATAGGCAAGGCAGCTTTATTTGTAGAGCACATTTCATTAACAGGGCGGCTCAAAGTGCTTTACATAAACATTCAAGAACATTGCGACAAAGTGCAAAAGAACATTAAGACATAATTAAAACAGTTATAAAAACATGACAGATTAGAAAATAAAAACAAGCTAAGAATAAAAGCTAGGATCAAAGCTAAAATAGAGTACAACACACAAGAGTAAAAGCTCTAGTGCAGTATAAGATAATAAAAGGCAGCAGCAAACAGGAAAGTTTTAAGCTTTGATTTGAAAGGTCCTGCAGTTTTCTGGGAGCTTGTTCCAGATATTTGGTGCATAAAAAGTGAGCGCTGCTTCTTCTGCATGTTTAGTTGTGACTCTGGGGACACTAAGCAGACCTGATCCAGATGACCTGAGAGGTCTGGATGGTTCACAACATAGCAGAAGATCAGAAATGTATTTTGGCCATAAACCATTTAGTGCTTAATAATATATTTTAGTGGAATATCAGTAATGTGTTATGGTGTGTGTTTTTGCATGCACTTTCATTTTGCAGTACAGGAATTGGTGTTATTGTACATGCTGAGTGTTAAGGTGTGTGTTTTTGCATGCACTTTTATTTTGCAGTACAGGAATTGGTGTTTTTCTACATGCACGAGTGGGAAGTCAGGGTTGATTACACTGTTACTGCCTCATAAATCAGGTTACAATCCAGCATTATTTTACATATTTTCATTGTAATTGGTTTCTCAATGTCACTGTAAAATAATAATAGTGGAATATCAGTAAAATAGATGTGTTAAGGTGTTGTTTTTTGCATGCACTTTTATTTTGCAGCGCAGGAATTGGTGTTATTGTACATGAGAGAGCTATTGGAGAAGCAGGAGGTGTGGTTTTCCTGCCTTGTATTACCCAAGCAGCCAATAGTGTGCCTCTGTGCCTCCTAATGGACAGGCACAGCCCCCTGCAGGATGCACCGCCTCCCTATGACTCTGTTTTATTCTGTTTTTAGAGCAGCAGCAGCGTCACATGTTGTTTTTCTCCAGGATCAGATCTGCGCTGGTCCACACTGCTGCTGCACTGTTGCATCTACCGAGGACGCACACATTTGGTGCCATGGATTAGATATTATAGAGGGATATATTTCAAGTTTTTTCTTTTGCAAGTTTAAAACAAAAGGCTTATTTGGAAAAAAAGAGAAGTGGAGAGAGAAATGGCAAGTCCTCCAGCATCGGGAGGACACCTGTTATCCAGCTGCGTAAAGAAGTGTGGATACCTGCGGAAGCAGAAACATGGACACAGGCGCTTCTTCGTGCTCCGAGAGCCGACAGAGAGCTGTCCCGGAGCACGCCTGGAGTACTACGAGAGCGAGAAGAAATGGAGGAACAAGTCTGCTGCGAAACGGGTGATAACTTTGGACTCGTGTCTGTGCGTAAACATGCGCGCAGACGCCAAACACAAGCACCTCATCGCCCTCTACACCAAGGACGAGTACTTCGCAGTGGCTGCAGATAACGAGCAGGAGCAGGAGAGCTGGTACACGGTTCTGACTGATCTCATAGCTGAGGGGAAAGTGTACGACAGCCCTGCATCTACATCCTCTCTAGTGGGCTTTGAGGAAGCCAACTATGGACTCATTACTCCTGCAACAGCTGTGTACAAGGAGGTGTGGCAGGTCAACTTGAAATCCAAAGGCTTGGGTCAGATCAAGAACCTCACTGGAGTGTACCGGCTGTGTTTGTCCAGCCGCACCATCAGCTTCGTCAAACTGAACTCAGAAACAGCAGCTGTTTGTTTGCAGCTCATGAACATCAGGAGATGTGGACACTCGGATAGCTTCTTCTTCATAGAGGTGGGCAGATCAGCGGTTACTGGGCCTGGGGAGTTCTGGATGCAGGCGGAGGACTTGGTGGTGGCGCAGAACATCCACGAGACCATTCTGGAGGCAATGAAGGCGATGAAGGAGCTGTCTGAGTTCAGGCCGCGGAGCAAGAGCCAGTCTGCCAGCACTAACCCCATCTCTGTGCCCACAAGACGCAACCTCAACAACCTCCCTCCAAGTCAGACGGGTTTGGTGAGGAGATCCAGGACGGATAGCATGGCGGCGACGTCCCCGGGGAGGAAGTTCACATCCTGTCGGATAAGAACGGCCAGCGAGGGAGACGGAAGCGTGACCCGGCCTGTGTCCATGTCCATATCTATGAACGGGAGTCCCACCAGCCCGAACTCTGGGAATCACCTCATCAGGTCCCACACCCTCAGCAGTGGGCGCACCTGCAGGATGCTGGAGTCCAACTCCAACTCCATCTCCAACCTGCATCACAGCCGGTCCATGCCGGTGTCCAACTCCCCGCCAGGCACCTCCAGCCCCATCAGCATGTCTCCCAGAGGGGGACATGTCGGCGTCTCCACTCCTGACAAAACCAGGCGGCCTTTCAGCTGCAGCGCCTCCATCTCCGGCTCCCTCAGTGACACCGGCTTCATGCTGTGTGACGAGTACAGCTCCAGCCCAGGTGACCTTCGATTCATCCCCCTGACCCGCAGCGACACCCCTGACTCTCTGTCCAGCACGCCTCCATCCCGTGACATCAGCGACCCTTGTGGCTACATGATAATGGAGGGAGGAGGCCGGTCCGGAGCTGGTGGCGACAGCCTGGCGTATGAAAAGGCCTACAGGAAGAGGACGCACTCCCTCACCACGCCGCGCCAACAGAGGGTGGTGGCGCCGCTGTCCTCGGCCTCCCTGGACGAGTACACGCTCATGAGGATGGCCCACGGGCAGAATTCTCACTCCGCCTCGCCCAAAGTGTGTTACCCCGAGGATTACGGGGACATTGAAATCGGCTCATCCAGGAGCTCCAGTAGTAACCTCGCCGATGAGGGTTACATGCCAATGACGCCAGGTGTCGCAGCCCAGTCTGGCAAGGTAGACAACTACGTGCCAATGAGCCCAATGTGTGTCTCGGCGCCGAAGCAGATTGTGAACCCCAGGGTGCATCCTCAGGCGGCCAAGACCAACTCCCCCTGCAGCAGCTCTCTGGAGGACACCGGCTACATGAGAATGTGGTGCGGCTCCAAATCCTCCATGGAGAGCCCGGATAGGAACGGCGAATACATGAACATGTCGCCTGGAAACCCACCTCCACTCCAGACCCCTCCTGACTACTACTTGGGCATGCTTGCTGGTGAACCAGTGAGGTTGGCTTACCAGGCCGGCTCCCTCACGCTCCCTGCTAAACTCCAGGCCTCCAAGATTGAGGAAAACAGCCAGTATGTGTTGATGAGCCCTCAGAGTTTGAGGCAGAGAGCGGTGGAGTCTGACTATTATTCAGTGATGCAGCCCAGTGGAGCTCAGACCTCACCACTGAGCCCCTCGGTACCATCCCCAGTCAGACACGGTCGGGCGGAGACCCTACCCTACAGGGGGAGGCTCGGCAGGCCTAACAGGCTCTCCCTGGATACCCTGAGGACCCTGCCCAGCATGAACGAACACCCCCTCCCCGGAGAACCCCGGAGCCCTGGAGAATACATCAACATTGACTTCAGCAGCGTCAGATTCTCCCCTCCCTCCATGGTATCCACAGAGTCTTCATCACTGGGCTCCAGCAGAAGCAGCCCAGGGAGGTCCTCTCTGATGACAGACTACATGAACCTGGAGCTGGGCTCGCACTCGCACAAGGAGGCTCACACTCCCGCCGAGCGCTTGGACACACTCCCAGAGTTATCCATGTGCTCAGAGGAGGATGGAGGGTACCATCTGGATGGTGAGAAAGGGTCCCAGGGCCTCGGTGATGAGGTGAAAAACGACTACACTGAGATGACGTTTGGGATGACCAGCTCGCCTCCGCAGCTTGTTCCTCAGAACATCGGAAGGTATGTGCATCTGTGGTTGGAGGGAGCCATCTTTATCATATTTACATTTATTTCAAGGCTAAATTATTAGCTGCTTTTGGACTAAACATGTTTTGTTCTCCAGCAGCCAGATGAGGCTCTCTCTGGAGGACCAGGGAGTCCCAGAAGGCATTGGGGTCTTCCTGCTTGGCGCCACCTCCTCCCCCACGGTGGACCCCGACTGCTCCGCCAAGGTGATCCGGGCCAACCCGCAGGGACGCCGGCGCCACAGCTCCGAGACCTTCTCCTCCACCGCCACCGTGACGCCGGTCTTCCCCTCCTTCGCCCGCGGCGACGCGGTGAAGAGGCACAGCTCGGTGGAGAACATCTCGTCCCGGAGCAGCGAGGGCTCCGACGACGAGTACGGCAGCCCCGTGACCCGGCAGGGCTCGGCCGGCTACCCCAACGGGCTGAACTACATCGCCTTGAACCTGCTGGACAACAGGGACGTGGAGAAATGCGAGGACCTGGCTGGCTTCAAACCCACCAGCAGCTGCAAAGGGGGTATCAATGGATTACACAGCTCACCATATGTCTGTTTGGGATTCAAAGAGGCTGCAACCACTGCCAAAGGTGAGCAAGTACTGATAAATAATGAATCTAAACTGCTTGTTATTGTTTTAAAGGAGGGAAGAAAGTGTGTTAGGGTTGTGAATTGAACAAATTGAACAAAGTAGGTTGGTTTTACTGCACTGTCAAAAAGAAGAGAAGAAAAACAAGGATGAATGCAAACATGTATTTCCTCCAGATTCAAATTCAAACCGACTCTGTGGATTTGAAAGTACACATGTAGGTGGTGCTGATGCAGCTGCTGCTTCTGAGTACTTTCATATCTTGTAACACCCTTTTTTGTGGTATTAAAACAACAGAGTGCCGTCAGGTGTCGGTGTCAAAACGAAGAGGAGTAGCTTCTGATTTTTAGTTGCACGCTTTTACTGTTTGTTTTGACTCCTTCATATTCCCCACAACATGTGAACGCAGGCTGCTCTGAAACGTGACCAGGCTGAGAGCTCTGAAGGAAATACGACAGAGCGCCTCGCTGCTGCTGCTGCTGCTGCTGCAGATACTAAAAATACACAAGTAGATTTTTGGGATTCCACCAACGCTTGTTATGAATGAAAAAAGGAGAGCCTAGAGATAGATTATAAAACATCAGACACAAGTATTGCGAAGGCCTCCCCTAATGTCACACTGAGCCTCCGGCGTTTCCGGCCGTTGTTATTCAGTTGGGTAAGCTTTAGGATGTGTTGCACATCAATGTGACCTCTGTAGACCTCTTATTCCCACCATCCCACAATCAATATCACGTCCCAGAATATCCCAGTGAACCAAATAAAGCAGACGGCGTAAACAAAGTAAGAACAGCAGAAGCCAAGTCTGACCCCCTGTCATTGGACACACTGAGCTCACATGTGTTTGTGAGGAAGGGTTGGAAGGTGGTGGTGGGGGTTGTATGCTGACATGTGAGGCCCCAGCACAAGTGGATATGTGTTTGTGTCCTTGTAGGCAAGCGAGGGAAAACAACAAAGTGGGCGAGTTGCTATGCGGCCATCAGGTAACTGGATGTCACAGTCCACATTCCTGGCTGAGAGGGTTTTTGAAAAGTTGCTGTGAGAGGGGCCTGTTTTTGTCCCGGCGCCAGGCCGTTTGAATAGAAAGTGGCTTTTATTTCACCACATGGCCCCTGTGTACGGAGAGAGAAGTTATAGACACAGTAGAGCTGCAAAGATTAATCGATTAGTTAGTCAACTATTAAATTAATCACCAACTATTTTGAATAGTTAAATCGGTTTGAGTCATTTTTTGAGGGGAAAAAAAGTCTAAATCCTCTGATTCCAGCTTCTGAAATGTGAATATTTTCTGGTTTCTTTACTCCTCTATGACAGTAAACTGAATATCTTTGAGTTGTGGACATACCAAGACAACTTTGGCTTTTGGAAATCAACATTTTCTGACATTTTATAGACCAAACAACTAATCAATCGACAGATTAATCGACAATGATGATAATCATTAGTTGCAGCCCTAGAACGAAGCACAGAAAAATGCTATAAAAGTTATTATTTGCACACTCAGTGATGTTCTGGTAAATAAAGAGGAATGTACGAACACAAGCAGCCCCCATAATGTGGAAAATCAATTATTTTCATTCATGCATTCTTCAAACGTGTGACATCCTTGACAGTGACGAGTACAAGTTAATGATGCTCCGCTACATCCGTTCGGAAATTAAATTTACAGCAAAAACAACGTGTGCTCGCAGTTGTTTGTTTGAGCTGCGTAGGTTCGCACGTGTTCTGTACTCATGTTTTCATGGAGTACAAATATGTTTTTATGCCTCTAATAAAGCTTGACTGTAGCAGGGAGTGGGAGGGAAAAGAGTGGAGCACATACATGTGGAGTGGAGCACGTACGCATGCAGAGCAGTCGGGGGTGTTTTTCTCTCCCGGGGATCTTTTATTTTTTATTTTCCAGTGGCGTAGCCTGCATCCGTGAAAACACTTGGCAGAGATGAGGAGAACGGGAGGAGAGAGAGAGTGGCCTGTTTTGTTTTCCAGTGCTTGGCTGTTTGTGGGGGAGCGAACGAGAGCGTGCATAATGGGGCAGGATGGCACGTGCACGCCGCTGCCCTTCTGCCTCATTAGGCTGTTCACTTAGCAGAAGTAAGACAAGCAGAGAGGGGGAGAAAGAGGAGAGGAGGGGAGGGGAGGGCCTTTTTTAAAGCAACAAATAAACTCATCGGTGAGGCCCCGCTTCGACCGAGGTGCATTGTGGGAGCGCGGGGATGGCTTGTTTACTGAAAACTCAGTGTGGCGAAGCGGGGTGAGGGAGGTCAAAGTGCGCCACTGGGGTTTTTGGTGGCAGGCCCCACTGCCGAGCGGGACGTCACGCTGTCTTTTTCTCTTACGGAGTGAAATGACCGGGAAGTATCTCAATAGCAGCAACGATGAGAGCTGTTTGAATTCTCCAAATGCTAAGAAAAGGTGCTTCAGTGCTTCCTTTATTATCTCCTTTAGCATAGGATACACTGGACTATCCTTTACCAAAGGAAAGGCGATAGTGCCGCCCCACAATTCCTTGCGGTCACAACTTTTAAAGCGACGAAGGGTAGGGTGTCGGGACCAGATTGGAACCGGGCCCTAGAGTCAGCTTAGATGTCTTAACGCCTGGCATGAGGGTCAAGTGTTTGTTTACCTCTTGTTTTGTCAGCGGGCCAGCCCATGTGACTCTGCGAGGTGATGTTTACCTCTAATGTCTCGCTCGCCGTCTCTTCTCGCGACCACGGCTAGCCGCGGCTCAGCCAGGTGGATGTTCTGTACCAGAACCCAGATTAGCCAAGTCAGCCGTCTCTGTTTCCCCCGTCTGACTAATACCTTTATCTGGTGGTGGTGGCGACGGGCGGCGGCGACCTGCTTCCTCTGTGATGATTCTTACTACAGTTTATTGATTTTATTCTGAGTGTCGGGGCTCCGAGACTGGAGGAGCCCTGCTGTGAGACGCCGAGTCCCTCCTGAGTGCTAGTGGCAGATGGCCACTCTCCGGAGGGCGAGTGTGTGAGAGTGTGTTTGGTTGAGGGGGGTTAAACACCTGCCACTCTGCCCTGTCTTCACACACATGCAAACACTCATTATTTCCCTTCTCATGACCACACTAGCATGTAAACATATACTCTTTCTAATGCACACACACATCCCTAACCTACTCGCTAATGACAGCCCGCCATCTGCTTCACCCACGGGCTGCAGAGAGCACGACCATCAGCATCGTGTGTGTAATTCATCGGCCGGATTAGAAGCATTCGTGTCCCATCTACTCAAATCCCCCTTCCCTCTTCAGTCAGTAGTATTGCGAGTGACGTCACCGCGGGGATGATGTGATGGATAAAATGCAGCCAGATTACGTATACATCCGTGTTACTTACATTTCCTGTGATATGCGTGTTAGCGTTGAGGGTGCAGCGAGCGAAATGGGTCTAGCTGCACAGTCAGCCATGCATCCCTAACTCGCTCTGAGCATGCTCAGTAGTTGTCATAACACGGTGATTTTGATGACATAATCGTGGGCTACAGGCCTTTTTTTAGTATTTTCTGACATTTTTATATATATGGAGGACGAAACCCGTCAAAATGAGGTCAGCCCCCTCATTTGCATAATGAGGCAGAAATGCATAAAGGAATGTATAAAGACAGTATACAGAAATATATAAGTTTGGGGAAATAAATTGATAAATAAATACATAAATAAACCCATACAATTTAATAATGAAGTAATACATTTTAAATAAATATATATAATATATAAATAAATGCAAAAATAAATAAATAAATGTAAAAGTTAATAAAAAAAATTAAATAAATAGATAAAAAGGAATATTAAATAGCAGAGTAGATATATTGGGGAAGTAATACAAAGATAAATAAATAAAGAAGCAAATTAAAACAAAAATATCAATTTACATTTTAAATAAAATAAATGCATAAATGAATATTTTTCAAAAGTTAATAAAATTAATGCAAAAATGAGTAAATAAATGTAAAAGTTAATAAAAATAAATTAATAAATAAATAAAAGGGAAAATTAAATAGAAGAGTAGACAGATAGGGGAAGTAATACAAAGATAAGTAAATCATTTTATTCATTAATTAAACCCTACTTTTTTTTTTTTTTTTTTTTTTCATTTAACGGCATATTTATTTATTTATCAAGTCATTTATTTATTTATTTTTTATTTTGGCAGGTTTGGTCCTCCATATTTATAGACCCGAATTGACAATGTAAATAATGGTTGTTTTTTACCTCTTGCCTCCCTGCTGCTCACACACACACACTGAGACTCAAACATTTGCATAAGAGCTGCATTGATACCACTTTTTCCACTGCTGGAATCTTTTCACCAGCCATCATTACTTTGTGGCGCCCGTGTGGCTCTATTTGATTTCCCACATGTCACATTTTGTTCTCTCCTCGTAAAGGTGACACCTGATTTTAAGCATCAGCCTGATTGTTCAATCCATTGTCGCTGTGTCCCTGGCTCACACACACACACACACAAGCTGCTGAATAGTTTATTTACATCCGCATCAGACCTGCGTCGGAGCCGAGATCTTGCAAACATGTAACAAAGCAGTGCAAATAGCCAAGGCAGGAAATCCAGAAACGCCATGTTACTTGATATATCGAGAACAAACATTGCACACGTAACACCGCAGGCTCTTGTGTCAGAGTTTCCAGGCGGCGAGTGTGTGTGTGTGTGTCTGTATGTGTGTGTGTGTGTGTGTGTGTGTGTGTCATGGCACAGAGAGGAGGGGGGGGGGTAAAGTAGGCCGGGATGTTCCAGACAGAAGCGCTAGCTGCTAGATAACTGCGTGGCCAGCGTTCCCCACATTTAGCCAGCCACGGCTCCAGATGAGATTACAGTCTCTGCAGGCGAGATTAGACGGCCAGGAGGGGTAGATCAGGGAGAGCCAGCGGCTACTCCGCGGGCAGCAGCTGGCTAATGCAAGGTGTGGGCATTTGTTCGCTTTAGCCTGTGACCACATCTCAGCTCATCGTAAGCACAAACCAACAGAAATATGTGTGGAAATTGGCTATAAAATCAGATACAGGGGTTTATTTTAGGATTTTGTGACTGAACATCCGTAGTGTCCTCACCTCAACTACCCTCCATCAATTTCTTTTTATCATTTTATTATTTAAAAATGTACCTTAAAGGGAGATTTGTCAAGTATTTAATACTCTTATCAACATGGGAGTGGACAAATATGCTGCTTTATGCAAATGTATGTGTATATTTATTATTGTAAATCAATTAACAACACAAAACAATGACAAATATTGTCCAGAAACCCTCACAAGTACTGCATTTAGCATAACAAATATGCTTAAATCATAACATGGCAAACTGCAGCCCAACAGGCAACAACAGCTGTCACCATAGAACTCATTTTCATTCACATATCTTGAGGTCAGAGGTCAAGGGACCACTTTGAAAATGACAGTTTTGGAGCGTTATTTAATCTCCTTGCTGACAAGCTAGTATGACATGTTTGGTACCAATGGATTCTTTAGGTTTTTCTAGTTTCATACGATGCCAGTATCTTCACTCTAGCTTTAAAACTTTACGTTAACGGGTTATTATCGCGTTAACTTTGACAGCCCTAGTTTTTTCTTTTACATGTGCACTGGGTGACAGCTCCAAAAATGGCAACTTTTCAAGATCTAAGAAAAACAGCCGTGCTTTCAGCCCGACCGCCGTGCATTTTTGAGGTTATCCTACAGCAGTTTCCCAGCTAGTTTCCTACAGTTTCCCAGCCCAGAGACGACCATGCTTGTGGTTTCATGACACGTGGCTGCAGCGAGGATATCGTCCTCCTGGAAGCCCTAGCGCCGTCTCTACGGCTTCGTCCTCTCTGCACAGATGTAAGCCCTTCACCGCTGGACTCCATCGCTTCCTGGAAGCTTCTATTTGACCCTGTAACCCTCGTGTGGTTTCTTAACATGTGGCTGCAGCGAGGATATCGTCCTCCGGGAAGCCCTCGCGTCTCCTTCGTCCCCTCTCCTCAGCCAAAGCCCCCCAATCCCGATCCTTCATGATCATCAACGCAATATAACCTCAGTTTGTCTCTCTGTATAAGCTCCTGTGCTGCTCGCTGGTTCTCCTCCGCTCAGCGTGTGTCCATAGCAACACGGCAGCGCGACAGGAGACCCCCACCCCCCGTCACTCCACATCCCAGATTATGTAATAACGACGACCATCCTCCCACTTTCAGCCTCCCCCCCACCCGCCGTCCTACAAGGGCTTTCCGCCGCAAAACAGCTGGTGTGTTAAGAAATGACACACGCCATCTAACCACAGCGCGATAATGAACCTAAATTCATACTAAATAATACACATAACAGGTTATCAAATCCCTCCTATGTAACGTGTGTGTGCAGCACTCGCTGTTCCTGTTATTCAAGCTGCTTTTCCCAGTGTCTCCTTGTTATGTGGCACAGAAACGCAGCCTAATCTGAGCCTGAATGAGTTCACGCTGTACAGTATGAGACTGTTCTCTCAACCCTGCTCGTGTCTGCTGTCTGAAAGCTCTGCATTGTTGGCACCCGTGTTTGTTTGTGGGGGAAATAATCAGACTACAAACTGGGGTTTTACTCGCTGTTTTCAGACAGAAAGGATAAAGTTTGGTGAGGAAAAACTTGCATGGCCATTTTCAAAGGGGTCTCTTGACCTCTGACCTCCAGATATGTGAATGAAAATGGGTTCTATGGGTACCCACGAGTCTCCCCTTTACAGACATGCCCACTTTATGATATCAATAGTATGAATGTGTTACTGTAAAGCTGAGACTCTTGTGGATCCAATGAGCCCAACTGTATTCATGTGTGGTGATGTTAGTCCCCATAGGAGACATTTCATTGTAGTGAGACCATTTTTTTAACCTCACTGTATAAAATGACCTGTGGTGACCTCTAGGATAATCACAGCCTCATGAAACTGTACAGCCACAAAGTAAAGACCTAGAGCATTCAGAGGATGGATGGCTCTCCTAGCTAGATTGACAATAAGGGGGTTTCTGAGCAGTTTACACAACAGAAGTGCTCGCCATCTAACCGCCATAAAATGCAATTCTTGCAGAAATGTCAAACGTTTTTGATCCCACATCACAACATGGCTTTTTTCTATGGTGTTCCTCAAGGTCTTGGTGTCTTAATGTGGTATTTTGGAAGGATTATTGATCTTTTTCATCAATTCTTAGACAAAAACGTGTCTATTGTGGGTCTCAGAGGGTTAATAAAATGTGATTGTTGAAGCTAAAGAGTGTTGAAATGATAAGATAATTCCACTAACTCCCTCTTTTTCTCTCTTGTCGTCTCTTTCAGACTGAAGGACTCCTCTATCCTCTGACTTGGCGTCTTCACCGACCTGCTGCTCGATTTAAAAACAACAAAAAAACAAAAACTCTGTGGCCCTAAAAGACTGTCTGGACCCTCAGCAACACTCACAACGCACTTAGGAAACAAGCAGGTCACCATCTATGCATGTCATGAATTCGCTGAAGGCAGGACAGGTGTGTTTGTTTGTGTGGGTGGATGTGTGTGTGTTGTGTGTGTTGGTGCGTCTCATGTTCCCTGCGCTTTCAGAGGCCATTTCACCTGTGACCCACGTTTTGGCGCAAGCACAGAAGCAAAGATAGTCAACAAAAACTGTAACGGTACCCAGATACTATTTATTTACTTGAGGGTGGTTTTAAGACTGCCTGTGTGAGTGAGTGCGGTATGACAGCGAACAATGAAACCTACTATAGGACCGGCCCAGGGAGCGAGGATACCAAGGTACACTGAGTATATATTTAGAGTAGATATGTTATTTATTTTTGAAAGATGAATGTCTGATAAGACCTACCCGATGCCTTAATGTCTATATGTCCTTATGTTTTCTATGAAATAAGAGATATTCTATTACAGTACGTCTGTTTGGACCTCTATATTGTTATTGTGGAAAGTCTAGCTTCCCATTACAAATATGATTTCAGAAATGTACAGTACAGTGGGGCTGCTTGAGATCTGATTTATCGTATTGATATTAAAGTATTTTCTTAATTACTAATTTCTTATTTATTCTAACCTAGTTTTATTTTTTTGTCCGATCTGGACTTAAAGAAATATATTTCTAAATGTCTTTAAGAGTTATGCATGTCTTTATAGCTCAGCTCAAACCCCCGCAACACCAGGCGTCTGAATTAGGGCTGTCGAAAAAACAGATATTCAAATATTCAAATTTGATTGTAAACAGAATGCACCGAACATCACTTTCGTTAATTGCTGCCAGTTAGGACACGGTGTCGTGGACGTAATGCACAATAGATATTCGTAATAGTTTGAAAACGAACGATTCGAACGCCACTTTTGACAGCCCTAATCTGAAAGCACTGTACCTCCCACCGTTCCTCAGTCACTTGAGCCTGAAAACCTCACACACTCCTACCTTCAAACCTACGGCCTCGACGCAGGCCGCCCTGCTGTGACATCATTTCACGGTACAACTGTATAGTTGAGGTGACGACAGAGGGGGGTGGAGCCACTGAAAAATGTCAAAGGTTGGGGGTTCACAGTCGAGACGGTTTCTTGGTCACCCAGTGAGCGCTGAAAGACGGCTGCTGGTGTGAGCGCAGCTGGACAATCACTGAAAAAGTAGAAGTATGGAGGCGAACAGCCACATCTGGCGCCATCATGGACGTTCACTGGAGAACCAGCTGTCTGGAAAATATATCTATATGGCAGACAGCACAAAAAGTTGTATCTGGCTAAAGAGAATTACGTACAAGTTAAAGCAAGACTATGGAACAGGATAATGCTAAATGAGCAAAACTCTTGTAATGAATTTAACAACTGTTTTATTGCTTATGAAGTTGAAAAAGTATGTTATTTCTTCTTTTAAAATTGACATAGTAAGGCTGTAGCAAGGGTGTTTCATTGCTGATGAATTCAACTTTTAAATAGTTAGAAGAAGAATGTGTTATTTCTTTCAAAAGTTGCATAGTCTTGTTTTAAAATCTGAAGAAAACTGAAGTTTTGACCGTTCAAAAATGACCGTAACATTATCTAAAAGCCCTCCATGCTATCCTGACTGTGTGGTCTTTGCGTCGTCCACTGTGCCAACTCCCAACTGGCTCACAACCCCTTTAGTGTACAGTAGATTGTAAAACTTTGAACCATGTCTGAATGTATCGCCGAGCTGGCAGGAACGCCACAGAAACACAACGTGGGAAATGAATAATATTGGAGCTGTGTCACGCTAAAGTCGTGGTAATCTATTTATCTATAGAGTCTTGAATGTGTATATTATGTACATAGAGAGAGTTTAACTAAAAATAATCTATTAGATTTTACCTATGTTGCGATGATATTCCTGTGTAAAGACTTTGGCTACGATTTTTAAAAAGGGGGACGGGGTTTTTGCTTTGGGGTTGTACAGCGTATCGTATGCTTTCTCCCTCACAGTCTCTGTGACTATATGACAACAAATACTCTGTCTATTTTATTATAGAGATCTCTTTGCCTTGTTGACACACTTTTACCTAATGGCATATGCAATAGTGACATGAATACAATCTAGTTTACAACCGTGGAACCAAATGTAACATTGCATCGATGATTTATTTTCTTCTCGTGGCGAGCAGACGCTGTTTTGCTCCGTTGTACATTTCTCTTTCTGCCAAGTGTTTTTTTTGTCGCCGGGGACTTTTGTTCTCGACAAAGCGCTTTACCCATTTCTGTGTCCATGGACGGACTCTTCTTTTACAGATTGATCTTTTGGATTGACTCAGTCTGAATGTGTCGTTGTCTTCCATTGTACATAATTCAATATACTGTTTTATTGTGATGCTCACAAGAGATGATTATAATGATTTATAAATTCTGGTAGTCGAGTATTGCTTTTGTCTGTATTGATTATGGATAGCAACCTACAGAAATAAATGAATTTATTTAAAGAGGTACAACTTTGTGTTTGTTTTTTATTGCATTTTGCATTGCAATCCTCCTCTAAACAACTCATTATGAACTTCACAAGATGCTGCATCTCTTCTTCTCACTGGAATATCAGGCATTTGGCACAAAGTCTAATAGCTTCCTGACGTTTGTCAAGAGAGGGGCGGATATCCTACTGTGCCTCCGTCCTGTGGAGAACGAGGACACGAACTGTCCTGGCGACACTTTTCTTTTTCTGTAAATGATTTTTTATTTCAGACGGAGGCCGAGGCAGGAAGCTCATATCGAGCCAAGGACTTCCTGCCAAGCCACGCGTCTCCAGAAAGGACTATGTAATCAGAGTCTGGAGGTCAGGAGGTTCACAGCATGCAGTAAACAACACAGATCACCTGTTTCTATCGCCCACACGTGCAGCTGTCACACAGGAACCAAGTATTTAGTTATGCAGTTATCTTATTACACATGTTCATTGTAAAATATAGGAATATTTTCTATTGACGAGGTTACATTTCTTATTTTTGTTTAATTATTATTGGTTGAAACAAGGCATTGAAGCTTAGCAAAAATGTTGGTATTCATTTCCAAGGTCTTGAGACTTTTGCAGTCAATAATGAATGGAATTGAAGATAATGGAAGATAATAAATAACCATTTTTATTTCATTCAACTGTCAATATTACTTTATTATATATACCTATGGGGTGAAAACTTATGTTTGTAAGCTAATAACCATGCTGTCAGTGCTTGCCTATGAAAATCTGCTAACTTAATCGTGATTTTATCAACAGAGAAGTCACATTTTAATAGAAATTTGATACCACAAACTGAATCAAACTGAAAATATCCAAATACTATCCTTGTTTTTTAAGTATTCAATAATCCACTTAACCTTAAATCAATTATTAAGAGTGCTAAAGTCAAAATTTGGTATTACAAAGCACTTCTTTTTTTAAATAATGAGACTTATTCCTCCAAATGAAGTTGTAAAGCATCTTGTCTATGTTCTTAATAACACTCTGTGGAACATCAAGTGACAAAGTAATATAAACAGATCTGGATATTCCTTCTGCTTTGGATAATAGTACCCGAAGATAAATCTCTCATTAGCCAGTGATTACATTTAGTTTTTCCAATATTATTATATTATAATATTAATATAAAATAAGCCAGTATACAGTAGATACAGGAAAAACATTATATACAAAAAAAATTAAAAAAATTAAAAGGAATAAAATAAAATTAATCTATTTATAAATACATATATGTGATTCAATTTCTTCTTAAATAAAAAAGAAACTAAAATCTGTAAAAACACTGCTTCAGAGATTGAGTTCTCCATACATGAAATGCTATTGGTCAAGGTAGATTGATTGACAGGTCATCCAGCCAATCACAGCACAGAGTGATGTCTCAGCTAACATTATCATCATCAACATCAGCTGGCTAGTTGTGCTGGCTGACAGTTGGATAAACCAGAGGTATGAAACTACTGTTATTAAGTAGTTAGTTATGTAGACATTTATTTTTTAACTTTGTCTTGTTATGTGATGTCTTAAGCTTAATGTTAGCTGACCTGTTATCTAGTTGTAGTTGTTAGAAAACAATGCAACCAAACTGATTTTTGTCATTGACACTTGCTCGCGTCGCTTTGTTCGGAGGGTGTAATATGTTGGCTACACACCTTCCAGTATACAGTATCAGACCTCTCTGTGTTGCTGCACCGGTATGTTTACGTATTGTTTTATTCTTTTATCTACGTATGTTTGAATAGTGGTCGTGGTCCCGCCCCTTCTGCTACGTAGCCAAGATGGCAATAATTGAGTGTGGAAAGTGTCCAGCGTTCCACACTCAACGGTCTGACCGCTTTGAGTACAACATCCGGGTACTTTGAGTGCACTGCATTTTGCTGTACTTCCCAGTGTGAACGCACTTATGCACTCAAAATAGTAAGTGTAAGTACAGAAGTACGCGGATTTGAACACCCCTCAACTCTTCTGCAGTGTGTAGTGTGCGCGCATGCACGTGAGTTGGAGCGAGCTGAGTGAAGGCAAGCAGGCAGAGGAGCAGAGGAGCAGAGACTCCGGCCCTGGAGACCAAAGCTACGGTCTCCCCCGCGTCCTTCGACCGCGTCCTCCGACCGCGTCCTCGGACCGCGGCCAACACTGTTTTAGACAATAACAGTAACACAAGTTACAAACAGTCCCTTTAAAGTTCAAACTGCGCCTTATGGGGGAATGGCGGCAACATGGGAGTTTCTGAGGAGAATTTGTACACAAGCAGCGGAAGAAAGCAGACAAGGAAAATGTGAGAATGGGAATTGTCTGACAGTCTTGTTTGCAGATGAAGGAAGAAGTGAGCAGCATTCAGGCGACTCCTCTCCTTCTATATCAGTTTAATTAGTCGCCCTGGGTCTCACCCTGAAACACCGAACCCTCTGATTATGAAAAATATCTCACAATGTGATTCTAATGCTTTCTTCATGGGCATCAATGAACACACACACACACACACAAGCAGCCACCGAGGGCACACCTCTAGCTGGTGTGTATTAATTAGCAGTATGACACTGTCAGTGCTCTGCTGCCAGGCAGAAACCAGCCTTACATAAGAGCCCACCACCGAGCCACCAGGAGGGACACAGTGTTCCTAACCCCTCTCTGCACTCACTGTCTGTCTGAAAAAAACACTTCTTTTCTTCCCTATTTCTTTAACGCAATCTGTACCGGCACATTTTTCTGCTGCGAAGGCAAACCGCAGGAGAAGGACACGAAACCAGAAGTCTCTGTTGCATGATGCTCTTGTTGTCTCCCTCGACGTAAAGGACAGCTTGCTAAATAAAGTGTGTCAGGGATGTGAGGTTCTCAACAGTTAAAGATCCCTAAAATACAGTTTACAGGATGCTCCTTTGAAGTGTGTCTATTCCTGGATGCCCTCAATTATTCCCAAATTTAGACAATCACATGCTTGTACACGCAGACGAGCAAAGAAGGAATTCGGCGATGCTGGTGCCATGCGATCCGCGTCATCGTCATACGATTCAGAGGCGGGATTGTGTCGAATTTGTGACATTTTTCTTGTGCCTTGAAGACTTTGAAGATCAGGATCATTTCCACTTTCCGGTGAAATCGAGTGCATTCCTTTCCATGTAAAGAAAAACATGTTAATTAAATTAGCAGCAGAACGCGGATTCGCTAATCTGATTACACACAGGCACGTGCAAACACACTGCGAGCGCTTCACATCCATCATTTTATTATATATTTAATTATTTCTACTTTAAAGAAATACATTTTTCTGTAAGTTATGTGAGCAACAATCAATACATTTTTTGGTAACACTTCATGTTACAGGTCTGCAAATTTCATGGTAATTAGGTGATAATAAGCAAGTATTTGAAATTTCTTTGTGCCAAATTATCCCAATATTTACCTCAAAATGTATCGAGAATTGCTTTATTATAAACATTATTTAATAATTATTAGGGGTGCAATGATTCATCTACTATATCGATGTATCGATTTATATTCCTACGATACAACTACATCGATAGGTACTCGGCAAGTTGTCCTTCACGGGAGACGTACATCGATATTAAATCAATTTCAAACGCAAAAATCGATTTGCACCTTGTATTTAAGGACGACAAACGTTATATGAAAGTGTTTTTGAGCACTTGTATTAGTAAAGAAATGTTTTTCCGGATGTTTTCATGTATGAAAGACCCCAAATGAATACTGTAGGTGGACTACTCGATTACTATAGGCAGATTATTTAAACATCGTTTGTAGAGGAATGATTAGTGTCCCAAGCTGTTTGATCACTATCAGCTGTTTGGTCACTATCAGCTGTTTGATCACTATCAGCTGTTAGATCACTATCAGCTGTTTGATCACTATCAGCTGTTTGATCACTATTAGCTGCTAGATCACTATCAGCGGTTTGATCACTATTGGCTGTTTGATCACTATCAGCTGTTTGATCACTATCAGCTGTTTGATCACTATCAGCTCTTTGATCACTATCAGCTGTTTGGTCACTATCAGCTGTTTGATCACTATCATCTGTTTGATCACTATCTGCTGTTGATCACTATCAGCTGTTTGATCACTATCAGCTCTTTGATCACTATCAGCTGTTTGGTCACTATCAGCTGTTTGATCACTATCATCTGTTTGATCACTATCTGCTGTTGATCACTATCAGCTGTTTGATCACTATCAGCTCTTTGATCACTATCAGCTGTTTGGTCACTATCAGCTGTTTGATCACTATCAGCTGTTTGGTCACTATCAGCTGTTTGATCACTATCAGCTGTTTGATCACTATCAGATATTTATTTCACAGTCACACTGACTGAATTTTTAGCAAAAAACAGTTACTGTATCGATTTCAAATCATTGAATCGTATCGTATCGTATTGCTTTAGATGAGCCAAATATCGTCCTGAATCGTATCGGAACCATGGAAATCCTATCGTATCGTTACACCCCTAATAATTACATGTTAAAATAGGCTTGAGAAGCGGCTGCTCTTCATCAGAAATTTCAAATAGGTTACTTGCTAATTATCACCTAATTACCATGAAATTTGCAGACCTGGAAAATGAAGTGTTACCCATTTTTTTTTAGCATATATAACTTTCAAATGTGTCATTCACAGTAAATTAGATAACCTGATTTGTTAGCGCCTTGATCTGCAGAGAGAGGCCTAACTGGAAGTAATTACGTGAAATTGAAACAGCATTATATACATTATGTACATGGTATGGACCTGATGCACCCGTCGTGCAGCTGATTAGAACAGCATGTGTGGTATGCGCCGTAGATGAGGGACTTAAAGAGCGAATCGCTGCTCCTTTGGCAACCTTGTGCTCCACTGGGCCTCCCTGCCAGCTTGCTGCCATGCTGTGCCGAGGCTCTTGAGGGGATTGCGAGTCGCTGGCCCCATTATTTCTCCCTGAATCAGCCTAAGGAGGGTTTCAGCCGCGCTCATTGAACTTCGCCGCTCAGCAGCAGCAGGGCGGAGCTGTGACCCACTTACAGTTGCCAGCTCTGGCTCTCCACAGCACTGGTGATCCCACATGAAAACATAACATACTGACATATATTCTAGAGATACCACACTAAAGCAATGAGAATATATGTTGGTTTTGTCGTGCAAACAAAGACGTTTTAACCTAAAGGATCGGGATCACACCCCTTTACCAAAAAGTAGTACATTTCAAGTTTATTTTATGAAGTAAAATGAAGTAAAGTTCAATTTCCGAAGTATACTTTATGTTGTCTAATATCAATGTACTAGTAGTATACATTTAAGTGTACTACTTCAATACTTCTTAGGACTAATTGGCACACTTTTTAAATTATAAAAGTATACTTTAAATATACTTAGTAGTGAACGTTGTACACAATTAGTTTACATCCAAGTTGTATTTTGTACTACAACTATACTATGAACTATACTACAAGTGAACTTATACTGTTAGTTTACTAGTAATATACTTGTAGCCCACTTTTTAGTTTATTAAAGTACACTTTAAAGTAGTAAACTACTAGTTTAATAGTTTTTTTCTGCAAGTATCCTTGTTAGTTTTCATTAAGGGAATACTTGTCGGTATAAGCCAAGTGTACTTAGACTTTTCTGTATACTTGTCGGTATAAGCCAAGTGTACTTAGACTTTTCTGTATACTTGTCGGTATAAGCCAAGTGTACTTAGACTTTTCTGTATACTTGTCGGTATAATCCAAGTGTACTTAGACTTTTCTGTATACTTGTCAGTATAAACCAAGTGTACTTATAATTTTCTGTATACTTGTCGGTATAAGCCAAGTGTACTTATACTTTTCTGTTTACTTGTCGGTATAAGCCAAGTATACTTAGACTTTTCTGTATACTTGTTGGTATAAACCAAGAGTACTTATACTTTTCTGTATACTTGTCGGTATAAGCCAAGTGTACTTCGACTTTTCTGTATACTTGTCGGTATAAGCCAAGTGTACTTCGACTTTTCTGTATACTTGTCGGTATAAGCCAAGTGTACTTAGACTTTTCTGTATACTTGTCGGTATAAGCCAAGTGTACTTAGACTTTTCTGTATACTTGTCGGTATAAGCCAAGTGTACTTAGACTTTTCTATATACTTGTCGGTATAAGCCAAGTGTACTTATCTATCCATAGAGACCAAGATCATGCAGATAGATCTGGTAGTTGTGCAGCTATTCTTGATTTATTTTGGGAATGTCTGTCTAGGCGAACCACACCTTCTAGCACCCTAGGGCTTAAGAGGTTAAAGGGTTCTTGAAAAATGAAGGAAACAACTGGTTGTTAAGTTGGAAAACGACTTTGCTTTGCTCACTTCTGCCCTTCTGGTTTGTTTATTTCTAACTTAAAGCAGGAAGAAAACTGGAGGAAGTGAGAGGTCATGCGGTCAGCCACTATCTTGATCAGTCAACAGCCTGCACTCTCTTTCTCCCGGAGCAACAGCAGCACTCTAAGTTACACGAAGGTCAACGGGTCACCTGATGCATTCCCTCTGAAGCTTTTATCAGCCATCACGTCTACGTGCTTGCCCAGACAGAAAGCTGCCTCAAGGTAAAAATCTGGATGCTTGGCTTAGTATCAGAGGACTGGGCATTTTTCATTTTTGAATTCTTGCTGCGATGCCAGTGAACGTTTCTGGGTTGAGTCGTCTGCTTGAGAGCCTTACGGACCATGTAACGTCGGTGGTGTCTTGAGCTTCAGTTTGACTCGAGCTAGGGTGCTTTAAGTTGGTATTTAATGATAGCTTTATTTATAGGGTTGTGTATTGGCGAGAATGTGGCGATACGAAACGGATCATGATACTTTTTTGCCCCCAAACTGCATGTGATTATCATAAAGTGGGCATGTCTGTAAAGGGGAGACTCATGGGAACCCATAGAACCCATTTTCATTCACATATCTGGAGGTCAGAGGTCAAGGGACCCCTTTGAAAATGGCCATGACAGTTTTTCCTCGCCAAAATTTAGCGCAAGTTTGGAGCGTTATTTAACCTCCTTCATGACGAGCTAGTATGACATGATATGTTTCATATGATGCCAGTATCTTCACTCTAGCTTCAAAATTAAGCCCGCTACAACCTCCGAAAGATCACGATACTCATGTGTGTCAATATTTTCTTACACCCCTAATTATTTGGTACAACATTTTGAACATATAATGCTCAAAATCTTTGCATTTGCATTTCAATAAAGAGGTTTGTCGGATGAATCACAAGAGAGCAAAACACATTTTTTGTCTGTGAGGGAGCCTGTGCATGCATGTGACTTTGTAGTGTGTGTCAATGGAAACTCTCTGTATCTCCTGGTCCATAGCATTCAGACTCCACGTGTTTGGACAGCATGTGGAGCCCACAGGTCCCGCCCACTGCTCACAAACACTCCTGCTGCTGTTTACCACGCTGGCAGTGGAGTGGAAGACTCCAGCCTGCCGGTCCACATGCCGTCTTATCAGCCGACACTCTCTCGCAGTCTCGTAAACATGTTTTGCAGAGGAAATTCTCTGGGAGAGCACTGTTGTAAAAGAGCCAAGCATACGTCGACTCATATTTGTTTCTCTGATGAGCTGGTATGATATGTAGTTGGTCTGAAAAGCAGACAGGCAGTTCGCTGTTCTGGAGTCGAGCTAAAACAGATCAGGATTTTTTTCCCATGCTCCCTCGCTTCTGTTCATAGCAAAACATGACCCCATCACGTCATACTGGAGAGCTTTTTCAGGCTGGAATGTGAGTTTCTCATCACATTGGTTGAGTTAAACCTCGGGGGGCAGAGCAAGAGATTTAAGAAGTAAGAGGGAAGTTAAAGGAAGTGATAAATACTCGCCAAATACCGCCACTTGGTCAGCGCCATAGACTGTAGTCACCGTGACGTCACCCGTTGGTTTGTGGACGTCAGTTTTGAAGCCTTGAGTTCAGGATTTTAGCCGTCGTCATCTTGGTTTTTTGCAACCAGAAGTGACACGAGAGGTCGGCGCTATAAACCGCACACTGAATAAGACGTTTCCGTTATCAATAAGACCACAGCAGCACTACTTAGTCCAATACATTTTGTACAAAAGCGATTAGTCAAATGTGCAATTTCCCCTATGTATTGAACTAAAAGTCTTGAACTGACACATAGAACATTCCTCACGAGTGTCACCTAGAGGTATTCGTACTTTAGATGAGAAAAACAGGCCAGAAAAAACGTGAGTTCCTCTGATCGAAGCACGCCGGCGGCCTATATGAGTCACTGCGGGCCTCAGGCTGAACATGTGAACACACAAATGCTTAGCTACACCTTTACTCTTTGCATTCAGAGTTTGCGCAACCTTTAAATGTTGAGAGACATGACGCTTTTTAAGCTATTTACGTTACACCCTCGGGTTGTTTAAAAGGAATCCTGATGGCTCGCAGCTACAAGCGTCTGAAAGATAAATACTTGAGATTCTGAGACTCGTCTATATTGATGTCTTTAGTTTAAACATGCAAATATTTCTTTTTTTTTCATCATGTGATGATGTTTTGCATTATTAGTCTACATATCAGCCTTAGGTTAATCCATAACACTGTTAGTAGTGCAGTAAATGAAATACTGCTGGAAGTATTTCTTGTTTTTCTGCTCATTTACAGGTTCAGACTTGATGTTAAATGTTATTTAGCAGTAATTAGAAGGAACTAGCTGCTATAGATTAAATATCTTTTTGCTCTCTTTGTGTCTAAACAGTAGTCTTCATAAATTTAGAAAAAACTTGTATATTCTATGAAATAAAATTTGTAAATTTACGAGAAAAAAACTGAGATTAAGGTGTCAAATTTACGAGAAAAAAATCACAAATTTGCAAGATTATAAAGTCATAAATTGACGAGCATCCATTAGTTGTCATGACGATTAACTAAAAGCAAAAAATGTCAATTTGCTGTTGACGCTGGAAAAGTAATTGGCTCAACAAAATCAGTATATCTGCGAATATCTGTACAAAACGTCATGGCAACAGCAACATGGAACAGTGTAGACCAACATTGCCATCGTTAAAGCCATATTGCTTCGAGTACCACATTCGTTTTTATGTCATTTAATCCGTTCTATATGATGAAAATACTTCCTGCTTTATTTCCTGTACAAATACAAATCTCTTTAAATTCGTGAGGGGGGAAAAAAAGCTAAAATCCACCACACACGGTTCTCCCTCTGATCCACACACGTCAGGAAACATCTGAGTTTTAAGCACGGCATTCTCCGTCACAATCAAAAAGCAAAGCACGCAGGGCGAGATTAGGGAGTTATGGTGACTTCGATGAACAAATACAGTCATGCACATAAAGCCCGTCAGTTTATCCGCGTTTCCATCTGTGTGACCTTTAGTGCCTGAGAGCAAACAACATTAAACACACAGAGCTGTAGAGAGAGATCCTTAAAGAGCCTTTACTCAGGTAATTACAGAAGACTCCGCACAATGTGTGATCACAACTTGTTCCCTGTATTTGGGGTTACCTCATGTCGTGGGTGTGTATGATGTTCCAACATACCGCGGCTTACAGGTGTGTGATAATTTATGCCATGTGCTCACGCACTGTTCTCACTCAGGAATTTGAACTAACCACATCAAACATGCCTGATGTGAAGTAAACACCCTGAAGATGCTGGAGTAATCTAGCTTTACTGCAGTGTAAATGTGTCATACAGATGTTTTATTATACTATACAGCCGGTATTTCTGAACATGCCACATGCTCCGGTTTCCTCCTGGTTGGTGGTGATGTTAACAGGTCCTCTGCAGTGGTGGAGGATCCTGCTTCAGAGCGGAGTCAGTGAGACACTGATGCTAATGAGGCATTAGCTTAAGCCTATAATGCGGAGCATGGCAGTTTAACATTGAGGGCGGCCCTCAGCACACAACCAATCTGACTCACTGGGTTAGGGATGATACTGCTGCTGACCTGAAAGCTACACATTCAAACACACGCACACATTAGTTTTTACAGAATCGTGCATAAATCTCATTCCATCTGCATTATTTATATTTCATTGTAGCACGCTACTTTTGCTCCAGATGTTTTTCAGCTTCAATACAAATATTTTGCAACATATCAAACTTTAACAATCAATCAATAAAATACCCAAAAATGATGTCACAGTTTGTGTGTTGGACATGGTAGCAAACTAACAACAGAAACTGCTTGTTTGGCGAGCCAACGTAGATATAATTGCAACACAAATTGACCCTGCGGTGTCAAATAGTGAACTATTTTTACTGCTCACTGACACAGATATTGCATAACTCCAGTTATAGAATACGTAACTGAAAATTCACGCCCTCTGGAAAACAATTAAGGAGCCGGGGGGTAATATTCAGAGAAAAAACTCAAAATTTCTGTGATTAAAATCGTATATTCATGAGGAAAAATGTTGGATATTCGCTGTGTGCCAAATTTACAAGAAAAACTCAAACAAATTTGCAAGATTATTTATTCACACATTTTAAAGGAAAACTGATATTCTCTGAGATCAAAGTCGGAAATTTACAAGAAAAAAAATGGATATTCTCTGAGATTTAAGTGTCAAATTTACGAGAAAACAACTCACAAATTTGCGGGATTATAAAATCATAAATCTATGAGAAAAAATCTTGGTTATTCTCTGAGATTAAAGTCAAATTTACAAGAAAAAAACAGAAAAATTGGCAAAATTTATGAAGAAATAAATTTACGAGAAAAGAACTTGTATATTCTCTGAGATTAAAGTGGCAAATTTACAAGAAAAAAAATCACAAATTTGCAAGATTATTAAGTCATTGTAAATCATGCAAATTTGTTATATGAGTTTTTTCTTGTAAATTTGCCACTCAGCGAATATCCAACATTCTTTCTCGTAAATTTACGATTTTAATCTCAGAAATTTAATTTTTTCTCTGAATTTTACCCCCTTTTCCCATCTCCGTAATTATAATATTTTTTTACCTACAATGTCCCTAATACGTCGTCCTATGTAGGGGGTGCCGTCTGCTGGAGAAAGTATTTTTTTTAAAAACAAATATGTCAAAACAATCACCTTGGAGGTAGATATTGATTTCTTGGCCACACACACTTTATCTTATCTTTGTCTGTATGTCCATCCCAGAACAAACGTATGAACAATTTACTTCCATGGGGATGATAATTCAAAACACAATGTTACTTCAGAGTATTTTGATTTTTGTTTAAAAAAAAGAGCAGATGAAATGTATTGCCTTTGCCTTAGAGACTCGTTCTATATATATATATATATACTGTGTCATCCCTCCAGTTTTGGCCTGAGTTCAAACCTTGTCCAAGTTTTCTCTCCTATACATTCCTCTAATCTTATCTCTTTAAATGACCATCTGTGTGTTTAACATGATTGTAATCAGCTTGTTGTCTTGTAATATAACCTGTCACTCTGTGTCTGTTAAAGCCTGTTCTGATGTGTCCCCTCAGTGTATATAGTTTATCTTAAATCTTATCTTTCCGTTAGAGTGTTGCCGATGAATGAATGAATGATTTCATGCTCGCTCCTGCTGCACTGCGGGGCTTTACGTGCATCCTTCAAATTCCTTTTTTAAACCCGGGCTTTTATGAACTTTGCTCTAAACTCACTGCATTGCCAAATGAGGTAAATCCATCTACGTCTGGCGGTTAACCTTTGTAGTACTTTCGCAGACTGCTAGTACTATGAAAACATACACAAATACACACAATGTTAACCTTTGGACAGAGCTGTCTTTATGCTAAGCTAAGATAACCGTACTGGGCTTTCTGGCATGTTTGCAGCATATTTCAGTCTTCCAAACATTCTCCCAGCATTCCTCGACCTCCGATGTTGACTGTCACTGTACTACAGTGGCAATTAACCGACTACCCAAATGGATGCTTGCAGTTCTTGTTGATTACTGTGCTTTCTAAGCCGTGCAGATTTTAATGACAGCTTGAGTTTTGTATGCATGATGTGGGTCACCGTGGCTCCGATGTGCTCCAGCCTCCAGCGCCTGGCTCCGTGGTCGAGCCGCCCAGTGCCTCGTTGTTTTTGACCTTAGTCCCCGCTGCTTGTTTACCTGCTGAGCGGAATGTGGACTTATGTAAGGCTTAATCTATCAGAAAGTACATGCACACCTCTGTTACCTGGGTCACAGGGCAACAACATGACACACGACAAACAGCTTAATGATATGGCGTTTCTGGTGTCGCACACGGTATATTCAAACTGATAAAAAAAAACAATCCTGTGTACACACCGCTACGTTGTGCTGTTAAAGAGGACCTACTATGTTTTTTTTTCAGGTTCATATTTTCATTTTAGGTTTCTACTAGAACATGTTTACATGATTTAATGTTCAAAAAACACTTTATTTTTCTCATACCGGCTGTGCTGCAGCACCTCTTTTCACCCTCTGTCTGAAACGCTCTGTTTGAGCTCCTGTCCTGAAAAGCAACTCTGTTGTGATTGGTCAATCGAACCAAACTCTTCAGACTCTGCTCTAATAGTACGTGTCCACAGCCTCCGTTTATTCCACGCTTCCCATTCATTGTCTATGTAAGCAGCCGTGCAATGCGTTCTGGTAGCGTGGCGACGAGATTCGAGAGACGGGGCGTCACGTTGGCCACTCCTCATTTGCATAGATTTGAAGTCTAGGCTATTTTATGCAAATCAGGGGCGTCCGACGTGACTCGCCGTCTCTGGAAACTCCCTAGAAACATTTAAACTAACAAAATAGACACATCTTTAGCAACTGCATGGCTTACTTCTCACATAAAATGTTTTCAGAAACACATTTCGGTGAACTATTTTTGTGATATAAGAGTTTCCAAATGAGTCGCCATGTTGGTTCCGGTTTGGGAGCAGCAGCCCACGAGGGAAAGCATCCGTCCAATCAGGTGCCTTGTGTTTCGTGGCAGTCCATCAAGCGTCCAATGCTGGGAAGCGATCCCTTGCAATAAAAAAACGCCCCTGTGGACATGTACCATAACTTGCTTTGTTTGGAGCGTGCCAAACTAGCCGCTAGGTAGGCTTTGTGCAAATGTGTTACTTGGTGACATCACCACGTTACAGAAGAAAAGGCAGGGCTTCAAGCGAGGCGTTTCAGGCAGTTCAGGAGCAGGGTTTCTCCCTCGGACTTTGTAACTTTGCAGACTTTACATTCACAAAAAAACTAGATAACGCACTAGAGGAAAGAGGAAAAAGCACAATGTGTCCTCTTTAAGGTCTTACACCCCGCCTGAGCTCACTGTGTCCTGACATGTGCACTTTTATGACCCATAACCGCGTGTTTACAGTCACACAACAAAGATAAAGGCCCACTCAGCTTACGCATGCTGAACACGCACACACGCACACACAGTGGAAACACACACACACCTCAGGCGTGTTATAGGATCAGCTCCATCTATGGAAATTTCCCCTCATGTTTGCTGTAAAAAAACGGCACGGCTGACGCGTTTCCGTTATACGTTAGTGTGTTATTGACGTGCAGGTCAATATTTCTTTCCAAATGTTTCTATTCATGGATCCCATCCGGTTTTGAATAATGTTCTGCCCCCATGCATCAGACTGCTCATAAACACCCTCAGACAGTCTGTTACTCGCATCATCGGGTATCAACGGGCCGTGGCCGGCGAGGTTTCCACATAAACATATCAGAGTTTTGAAAGTGTGCACACAGAAAGCACACGTGTGACAGATATAGGCTATGTATACAGCCACTGTAAGACACAATAAAGGTGTTGCAACCACTTTGTGCTCCAGTTGAACATACTGTACAGTACTGTACTTTACGTAACCTCATATTTGAGTGAGATAATTAGAGATTTGTGCTTATGCTGGTGTCACGTGGAGCTGCAATCAATTGAAAGATTTACGGTCTTATATCAGGAGCTAAAGCTGTTCTTGTTGGAAATATGTGACAGCAGCACTATAGAGGTTCTGTTCAGTCAAGCAAGGACTTGAGTCACCTTCTTCCTGCGAACTGGTGTGATTTTGTTCACCGTGTACACACAGGAATGTTATACTGCTTCCTATACGACCCACATGAACGTTTCACCAGCAGCTGTCTGCAGGAGTTTGGCCCAATCCTATTAGTGGGAATAGTTAGTGCCTATAGAAATCTGAATTGAGCAGCACAACAAACACCCTCCGAACTGAGTTCACACCGGGGGCATGTTTGCGTGCGCAGCGGTCAAGTAAATCATCCGTCAAACGTGCCAGCCACGAGGCTAAAGCTTACAGAACAGGATAGAGTGGACGGAGACATATACTCAGAGAGGGGCTTAATGGAGGGTGGTGGCACGCAAAGATGCTGCACCCAAAACCTTACCACCAAATCCAGCCCTGTGTAAGAGACCCGCGTGAAAACACCTGATAAGCCGCACCAAGGTGTCCAACAAACAAAACAATCACGCGATTATCTTAGTATTAATGGCAGGTGTGCTGTAAACAGAGCGTGACCTTTCATTTTGTGTAGTGCCTCATGCTTACACAACTAACTAAGACACGCCTGCATGAGTTGTGAGTGGAGCGTTTGATGGCTGTTTTGCAGTCAACTTCCAAAGTTCTCTTTTTTTTCCATCAAAACATGGACTAGATACTTGTTTTTGTCCTACCCGACTCCTCTGGTTGCAAAAAGAAGTCTGATTGTATAGAAGTCTATGAGAAAATGAGCCTACTTCACTCCTGATTTATTACCTCAGTAAACATTGTAACATGAGTTTATGGCCTCAATCACTAGTTTCAAGTCTTCTTCAATACAGCATGACGTTCATTTAGTAAATTATGGTCCCATTTAGAGTCAGATAGACCATAAAGCAGGGGATGCTTTAGGGCTGCAACTTCCGGTTGCAAAAAAACAAGATGTCGACGGCAAAAGCCAAGCTGGCGACTGCCAAAAACCAAGCTGGCGACTGCCAAAAACCAAGTTGGCGACGGCCAAAAACCAAGCTGGCGACGGCCAAAAACCAAGCTGGCGACTGCCAAAAACCAAGTTGGCGACGGCCAAAAACCAAGCTGGCGACGGCCAAAAACCAAGATGGCGACGGCCAAAAACCAAGTTGGCGACGGACAAAAACCAAGAAGGCGACGGACAAAATGCCGAACTCAAGGATTCAAGACGGCAATCCACAAACCAGTGGGTGACGTCATGGCGACTACGTCAACTTCTTATATAATAGTCAAGTCAAGCTTTTTATTTCAGCATGACACATATACATTGTTTTCATAATTTTACAAGCTAATGTCGTTTTGATATAATGTGCTCAATGCTCAGTTATTAGCCGGACATGCTAACAAGTGGCTAACATTAGAACAGATAAATGCACTGTTAAATCCAACTCCTAAGGCACTTTCAAACATGCGCGAATGCAGGCGAGTAACCATCACCTGCCGAGGTGACATTCGCCTGAAAGTTCACCAAAGTTGAACATTCGAAAATTGCCTTAACCATTCAAAAGCTCGACAGACCTGCCGTGCCTAGCTGCGGTTACTAAGGTATGATGGGACAATTGCTGCTCAGTTGAGGAGTTCAATGAATGATTGATGACTTTTTAAAAAGGTAGAGCCCATCAACCTTAATTAATGATGAGAAACAACCAACCTGGCAACCCAAAAGATGCTTATGAATTGCTTCTAACTGATCTATACGGCCTCAGTAAATGATTTATTAACCATTCCTTATTTGTTGACTTATAAGCCTTTGAGATAAAGTGACATATTATAAAGTAGTATTGTTATTTCAATATCACTTCAAAGCAATTTAGTGTCTGTCGTTTTATGGGTTGGTGCAGGCTGTGATCAGATGCTGATAGAAAAACACGTTAGTAATTTATGACTTTACGTGCTTAGTCTTGCATTTCCAGAAACAGACAGTGCTGCTGACAGCCCAGCCAGAGAGAAGCTGAGAGTAAATGTTTGTTTACAAATGACCAGATTGTAGTTGCTCCAGTTGCTCATTGGATTACGGCGAGTGCCAAGTGCCTCGGATTGGCATCCCGCACCGAGGGCCAAAGTCCCGGCCCGGAGAAAAGACAAACATGCCAATAACACGGAGAAACAAACAACATAAAAGGGAGCGCGTCAGTGATTTATGAACGTTCCCTGTAGGCACGTTAAACGTTTTGTTAAAGAAATCAATCCCGCCCCGTCGTAAACCTTTCAAAGGAGCGTAAATAATCAGAATTGATGCCGTAGCAGTGTGGCTGTATGTTTGGACCATCAGGTGAGATTCCACTGGCAATAAATAGATTAATCAAGGTGAACGACCTGGTAGGAATGCAGCTACGTTGACGGTTCAAAGCTCACGTTAACAGTATTTAAGATCAGCTTACTATCTTGGCACCGTTTCCTGGTTTGAATCAAAGTTTGCCCCCCCCTGTCCAACAAGATGTCACGCTCCCTCAGAACATTGCCGTGTCATTAATTTGTTATGTGATGTTTTTGAGCAGTATCTTTAAAGCTGGTGATAGCACAGTGTTGCATAAGATGCATCAGAGGGTGTTGTGTTCCCCGTGGTCGCTAGTACTGTGTGTTTAGCTTCTGATGTGACACGATAACAGCACGAGAGAAGGTGACTCGTCTTGTAGACTGAAGTTATCGCTCTATCAGTCATCGAGTTCAATGAGAACGCTTGACTGTAACGGATAACAGCTATGCCCACAATGTTCAAAACATGTTGTGATCCATAAGATGACCGTACTGGCAATATACTGTAAATGCCAACACTGCAAGTGCATGTTTCAGGAAGCCTTTATATGATAACACAGGGGACACTTTAGGTAAGATAAGTTTATTTATATAGCACATTTCAGACACTAAAGCAATTCAAAATGCTTTACATAAGCATAAATATACAAAACAAATAAAACCGAAAATAAGACAATCTAACTATAATGCAATTAATCTCTGTCTGTCTGTCCCTCTCTGTGTGTCCTTCGCATATCTCAAGAACCACTCGTCCGATCGACTTCATATTTGGCGGGTATATTGCTGGCGACCCAAGGACGTGCAGTGTTGAATTTCAACACGAGCGGATAGCCAACTGGAAGCTGAATCAAACTAGAGTGTATTTCACCAGTGTGACCGTGAGTAAGCCACAACATGAGTGTGTGTTTTCCCCCGTGAGTAAGACTGTATTTCCCCAGTGTCAAACTTGATACCAACTTGTAACACTATTTTAATAACGTTACGGACACTTTATAACGGTAGTGGTTATGTCAAAGCAAGCAACTAATACGCCTATTTGGATATTACCTCTGCTAAGTGTCTTTCACTGATGTTTCCGACCGTGAGTAACAGCGACTTGGATGCATTTTTTTACCTGTGAACCAGAGTGTATTTCACTGATGTTTCTGACTGTGAGTAGCCGTGACTTGGGTGTGTTTTTTTCCCATGAACTAGAGTGTATTTCACCGTTTTACCTGACCGTGAGTAGCCACGACTTGGGTGTGTTTTTTACCCGTGAACCAGAGTGTATTTCACCGATGTTTCTGACCATGAGTTGCCGCGACCTGGTTGCGTTTTTTCATATGAAACTAGAATCTTCTAGTATCTTCACTCTAGCTTTAAAACTGAGCTCGCTGCAACCTAAAGAATCGCAAATTGCGTGAATGCGTTAAAGAAATTAGTGGCGTTAAAATGAATTTGCATCAACGCGTTATTATTGCGTTAACTTTGAAAGCCCTAATTTAAATGTAATGAAATATAAAGTTGTGTATCATCCACATACAAATACCAAATACTGCCAAAGCTGTGAATAATGAGGCCCAAGAGAAGCATAATAAGAAAAATGTAAGAAGCCTGGGAACGGAGCCCTGAGGCACGCCACATCCCAGAGCACAAGAAGAAATATAGTTCCCATTTCCTTTTTTGACATATAAGAGGAGAACCAATCAAAATACAGATCCTGATGCGTCAGTCCAGGGAATAACTCGTGATGGCGTGATCAGCAGTGTCAAAAGCAGCACTTTATTTAACACCATTAAAATGGGCGACTGCCAATCTAGAGAGGCTTAGGTGTGAGTGGAAAGAAAAGTGGGTGAGAGTGTGTGCTTCATTAAGCCGACACACACAAGTCCACTATGCTGATAATGGAGCCAACAACAGCGATGGTGGTTTTCCATAACTTAATTAGCCCCAATGACACCGGGGTGTTTGCAGAGTGGAGCTAGTTTAACCAGGCGTAGGGATATACACCTCCATAAACCTACCTACAGTCCTTTTTTTCTTAAATGCTCATGATCTAACCCTGACCTGCTTTGTGTAATCACTTTACTGCTCATGCTTTAACTTAAACGAAGGCCGAGACCAGGTCACTCAGAGGACGCTATGGCAACCTCCTGACCCCTCTCTTAATGTGCCACATGATGTAACCGAGCAAGACCGCCGCACAGGTCAGCTGGCCGGATATACACCTCCATAAACCTACCTACAGTCCTTTTTTTCTTAAATGCTCATGATCTAACCCTGACCTGCTTTGTGTAATCACTTTACTGCTCATGCTTTAACTCAAACGAAGGCCGAGACCAGGTCACTCAGAGGACGCTATGGCAACCTCCTGACCCCTCTCTTAATGTGCCACATGATGTAACCGAGCAAGACCGCCGCACAGGTCAGCTGGCCGTCCAGACAGTCTGATGAAAACACAGAACGGGTCGGGGATTTTATCTGAAATGCTATTTCATAACAGCTGTTATGACACAGCGTGGGGGGGGGGGGGGGACAGACAGACAGATAGCTATTAAACAGGTAAAGAAAGAGATGGCAGTGTGGAATGGCAGCGATGTGTGAATCTAATTTTAGTGGAAGGTCACCGAGTACAGCATGGCTCGCTCTGCCAGCTGAATAAAAAAGCCCGGCACAATATTTTGTGCTCTGCAATTTAGGTGAACAGGATCTCCCTGTCCTCCCCTCCCCTGACATTTGTGTAAGATTATGTGGTGAGTAGTTCAATCGTGCCTTGAGGCGGCGGCGACGAATCAAAAGTGGCTTTGGCGAGCGTACAGAGGTTGTTTTTTTACACTCTGTTTATAAAACAACTGCTGGGAACACACATTAGGTACCGTACGGATGGGTACATCATGTACTGAAAACAAACTCTCATACCTACGCTGTGTTTGTGTTTGTGGGTAATGTGTGTCAACTTCGCCTCCTTCGGGTCCCCATCTGCAGCTGGTGTGCTATACTATGGAGGAGGGAACCTGCCAAAATAGAAAATAAATAAATAAAGTACTCATTTAATGTAGCAAAAATAATATTAAAAATAAATGTAGCCATTAATTAATTGATAAAATGTGAAATAAATTGATATTTCTGTTTTAATTTGCTTCTTTATTCATATGTCTTTGTATAAAGCATGCATAAAGAAATGTATACAGAAATAAATAAGTTTGGGGAAATAAATAAAGGGTGAAATGCAAAGGGAAAACCCTGCAGAAATAAATAAATAAATACATACATTTAAAAATAAATATAAAATAAATTAAAGAGAAGTGCAAAAATAAATAAATACATTTGAAAAATAATTAAAATAAATACATAAATATATAAAAGGAAACATAAATACATTTAAAAATAAATAAGAAATAAGTGCAAAAATAAATATATATGAAAAAAAATTAATAAATACATAAATAAATAAAAAAGGGAAAAATGAAACAGAATAGTAAATAAATAAAGAATTAATACAAAGATACATAAATAAAGAAGCAAATTAAAACAGAAATGTCAATTTATGTCACATTTTATCAATTAATTAATGGCTACATTTATTTTGTAATATTATTTTGCTACATTTAATGACATATTTATTTATTTATCGAGTCATTTATTTATTTATTTATTCATTTATATTTTATTTTGGCAGGTCCCGTCCTCCATACCATATTGCCTGATACCAAACATACATGCCATACTTCATTTTACAGTGTTATACACTGAATTTAGTAAAGATAATATAATTTAAGCCTTTATTGATCCTCAGAGGGGAATTTCAGGTGTTCAAGTATGTTTTTCTTTAGTGTATAATCACCTATAAATAAGATTTGTTGTGTTTTCGTTAGTTTAGAAGGAGACGTTTATTTCATACGGTGCAGGTCCTCTTCAAGGAGCCGGCCGCCATGTTTCTACAGTAGCCCAGAACGGACAAACCAAACACTGGTTCTAGAGAGGGACATTTGCGTTTTCACATTTTCGCGTCTGCCACCGTAGTTCTCCTACACGCTTGGCACACGGGAGAAGTTTCAACCTCACCGCTAGATGCCGCCAAATCCTGCACACCGCACCTTTAAAATATCCCTTCAAAGCCACAGAATACATTACACAGTTGTTTTCACATAGTAGTAAACTGATCGTGTATATAATTAGTGGAATGCACCTTTAAAAGTCTCATCTATTTCCACTTATTTCCGTTGTCTAATAAGGAAAGTCCATATTGGCTTTCACCTGGACTCCCTTTGTGACACGTCATACAATCAGTGAAACAATCAATGGGAAGCATTTTGGCAAACATATTTCACAATGTGTCAGCAACCAGCAGGGGACCGGAAGTGTTTACGACTGTCTCTGCAGCCACGCATCACCAACAAGTCGCTTCCGAATGAGGAGGCTGACGCACCGCTTAATCATCGGCCATGTCCAGAGGGGATTTTAGCTCTATTACTCTGCCCAATTCTCTCTCTTTCCCTGTGTGCCTCCATGCCAAAACCTCACTCAGTCCTACACCAGCACACTATAAACAACCCCCCCTTCCTCCTCCTCATCCTCCTCCTCCTCCTCCTCCCTCTCAGTCCCCAGTGCGAGCTGATGCATGCCACGGAAGCAGTGACGTCAGTTGTTTACTGTCTTGTAGGTCGCTGCTAGTTGCAGTGCAGCAGCACATCCAGCAGGGCTTATGTAACTCCACGGCCTGCTGCATGACAGCATGACAGGCCGTTTACTGCAGTGTGGTGGGGGTGGGTGATGGGGTCTTTAACGCTGCAGCCTGCACGGCATCCCCCTCTACAACCACATAAGCACAGGTGCATGCACATACTGTACAATACAGTATAAGCAGCCAGTCAGCCAGCTTTCCTCTCCACTGTGCTGCGTTGTGTGTGTGTGTGTGGAGTGAAAACACAGTGGGTTCACTGCTGGAGCACATAGTAGCTCCAAATGGACCTCCTCCCTCCCCACACATATCCCAGGATCCTCCACTGCAGCAGGAGATAGGTAAACAAGCCTGGCTGGTGTGTGACTCAGGGCTCAGAGCAGCTCCTCTTGCACAGACACAAGTCACCCCCTGTCGGCAGCAGGAAGCTATGAACAACACCAAATTTGGGTTGCTGAGAAGCCAGAGTCTGTTTTTGTTTTTCAGATCAAAATGCATCCTAGACTGGAGGTTTTCTAGACTTATAAAGGCATCACTTTGGCTGAATGATCTTACATCTACGTTTAAATTAGAAAGGAAGAAGAATATTCAATCTGCTACCACCAGGTGTAATTTTTCTTAAAGAAACAATAAAAAGAAAAGAAAATAATATTCAACTTGACACCACAGGGGTGTGTTGGGAATCTGGTGTGTGAACTTTTTCTTTTTTGCATTGATTTATGTTTCTTTATTATTATTGGTATTTATTTATTTATATTAATTTGTACAAATTTATTATTATTGGTATTTATTTACTTTTATTAATTTGTGTCTTTATTATTATCATTATTATTGGTATTTCATTATTTCTATTAATTTGTATTTCTTTATTATTATTGATATTTCTTTACTTTTATTTATTTTAATTTCTTTATTATTCTTTATTATTTATGTTTTTATATATTTGTATTAATTTGTACTTCTTTTTTATTATTGGTATTTATTTACTTTTATCAATTTGTATTTCTTTATTATTATTATTGGTATTTATTTACTTTTATTCATTTATATTTCTTTATTATTATATTTCTTTAATTTTATGTTTTATGTATATTAACATTTATTATAATTATTTATTTTTATTATTTTATTTTCATCATTATTATAACTGCCATTTTTTTCTCCTTCCTTGTTTTTAATACTTTGTTTTTCAATTTACTGTTACTATCTGTTATTATATGTATATATAACTTTTTTTTGTTATGATTTAGGTTGATGTAATGCTAAATAGGGTGACTTAAAGTAACATGTTCTCATTTGTTTTCCATATGTAATAACTAGAATACATTCATGTCCATAGTTTTGTGTGTGTTTAAAAAAACAAAACAAAATGTAGTTGTGTTCTTGATATTTTCCCGTTTCGTAACGTTTTCTGTTTTTAAAACACTCCCAATATACATTGCTGTTTTTTAATAAATCACCAGTGACGCGCTTTATTGATCGTATTGAGGTCACTGACTGAGCAGCAAACCTCTTACCTGGAAGAGACTGACTGTTTTGCTCTGAAGCTGCCGTCCAAATAAATGATTAAACTCACTCAACTAAATAAATGTGAGTCCCTCATCACCTTTATGAAAAACAAGCGTCACTATTTGTGGAATCTACGTTGGCAAAAACCTCAGATACTTTCCATTGGGAGCAAGCCATCGCTGGCTTGATGTTGCATTACTTTACAAGTGATGGCGTGTACTTGGCGTTACACCAGCTGCCACCTAATGGCGTGACTGTCAAAACAAGTTTATAATGGAAACAAAGGTTAAAAGTCGTGAAGCTGTTACTGGCAACTAATGTCAGCACAGTGGAACGACTTTTATGTTCAGGCCAAATATGTCAGTATGTATAGATCATACTAATCCAAAAGATATGCATATAAGAGGCTTGTTTTGTCCACACAGAGAGACTGTTTACTCCCCAGAATAATCAGAGAATATAATTGTTTTATCATACAGTGTTATAAAATGATCCTGAGCCCATCTGGCTTATCATCATAATCATAAATGGTTATTGTCAAGGTAATGTTACTGCATTAATGACCAACCAGGGAGGTTTTAATCCTACAAACGCCTTCTCGTGGTCAACAAGTATGCATTCCTATCTTTTACTACAGGTTTACTACTGGCTCACTGGCTCCAGGTCCATGATGGTAAACAACATCCTCAGCACTGCAGCATCCCAGTGTCGCCCTCTGCTGCTGAAGGAAAGAGAAGCAATATTATGTCTACAGGGAATTTACACGGTTTGTTTTAATTTGACAGTATATCATAAAAATGTGCTACATTGATATAACATTAAAAAAAATATAAGAAATACAGAAAAATTGGTATGAAACAACATAGCCTACTTAATAATAATAGTACGATAAAAAATAAGATATTTCAGATTAAATATGCAAAAAATATACTTTTATAAGGTGAAATCTGAGCTTCACAAGACTACAATTTAGTTTATTGAATATAAATATATTAATAAAATCAGAATAAAAATAAAACATAAAATTAAATGAATATATATGTATGTATATATGTGTGTATATATTATGACAATAATTATATTATTTATATGTCACCCTTTTATTATCTTGTTTTCACTGAATTATTTATATTTTATTTTATTATATCATTATTATTTTCCCTGACAAACCTACCTCTGTGTACTGTACTGCTGCTTAGTATTTTTATTGTTTGTATCATTTTTTTTTCATTTTGTCCACTCCCATGTTGATAAGATTATTAAATACTTGACAAATCTCCCTTTAAGGTACATTTTGAACAGATAAAAAAATTTGATTAATCCTGATTAAATATTTTAATTGATTGACAGCCCTAATATATATATTGTTGTGTTTCAAAACACAAATCAACATTGTATGGCAACAATAGTTCCCCCCTCTCTTGTTTCCAGGGGGAAGGTTTTCAGTGCAGCTCCCTAGTCTGAGAACAAGGAAATGGTGTTCAGCATGTAGCCAGAAGAAGTGTCACATCCACCTCCTCTTCTTTGGAGGATAAAAACAGCAAGGTAACACTAAAATCTCATATATTTCATTATTCCATTAATATGTGACGTCACTGTTCCTCGAGAGAATAATAAAAACTTCCCATTTAGAAGGGTTTTCAAAATAAAAGCGCGACGAACGTTAAACGCTTGATTCCTTCTCGTTGTGTTGTGTGTGAGCGGAATAGCATGCTAAACTGGAATTAAAAACACAAAATAACTCTTAAATGTTGGCTTATTATCGGAAAAATGCCTTCTCAGACGTCATATGACAACATAGACTTTTATTTTGAAGGTTGACTAACCGGATTTGGCAGTAGCCTCCTGTTTGACAGCAGATGTAAACAAATGTTTTTATTAGTAGCTAATAGCCAGCAGGATATGCTTTACTTCATAGGAGTTGGATGTTTTACATAGATTTAATTATTTACATCATCTTTAGTTAAACTTTTTAATCAGGTTTTAGTTTAATAAGTTCTTATTCTTGTTTGTTTTAAGTCTGTCAGCTGCTTGTCAGATCTTTTTGTTTGGAGATATGTCAGGACATGTTGAAGTTTGACATCTGCAACTAAGTAGTAAGTGGAATAATAAGAATTATTTCAATCTGAATTGGGTAATGTGCACTTATAAACACTAATGATTTACCATGGTTCAGTTTTGTTTTGTACACTCTTGTTTATTCTTTAGAAAAAGGATGAAAGCAAACTATTAAGAGTATTATATACCTTCATGGGGCATATTCTGTCTTTCTATACTTGTTATATTTGTATTATAATGTATCAATTAGGGCTGTCAATCGATTAAAATATTTAATCACGATTAATCGCATGATTGTCCATAGTTAATAGCGATTAATCACATTTTTGTCTGTTTAAAACAAACATTAAAGGGAGATTTGTCAAGTATTTAATACTCTTATCAACATGGGAGTGGACAAATATGCTGCTTTATGTGAATATATGTATATATTTATTATTGGAAATCATTTAACAACACAAAACAATGACAAATATTGTCCAGAAACCCTCACAGGTACTGCATTTAGCATAAATAATATGCTCAAATCAGCTGTCAACAACAGCTGTCAGTGTGTCAGTGTGCTGACTTGACTATAACTTGCCCCCAAACTGCATGTGATTATCATAAAGTGGGCATGTCTGTAAAGGGGAGACTCGTGGGTACACATAGAACCCATTTACATTCACATATCTGGAGGTCAGAGGTCAAGGGACCCCTTTGAAAATGGCCATGACAGTTTTTCCTCGCCATAATTTAGCGTATGCAATGCTGTTTATGCACCTGCACAAATCCGCCACTCCTAGGCTGTTTTTTTTTTTTTTTAATCTTTGACATGTATTACAGATTTCACCATGGAGGGAACTTCCAAAAGCGATGCTGCAGCTCAGCCCTCTGTTGCTGCTCAGGTTCCTTTCATTCACCTTTGTAATACTTTAGAGAAAATCCAGAAGTCTAAACTCCGTCCAGATAAATCCAAGGTCCTTAGGGATTTCATTGAGTCATGGAGGAAGTTTCATTCTGCCCTCCACAAAGACAACCCCAAAACAACCGACTCTTTCTACCCCGCTATGCGCCTCATAGTCCCGTCCTTCGAACGAGAGCGCATGGCGTACGGCATCAAAGAGAGCATGTTAGCTAAACTCTATATCGACGTGTTAGGCCTCCCAAAGAATGGTCCGGAAGCCAATAAACTACTGAACTACCGCGCTCCGACTACATCCCAAGGAGAAGCTGGAGACTTCGCCGGCATGGCGTACTTTGTGCTGAAGAAACGGTGCACCAGTCAAGCAAACCTCAACATCAAAGAAGTCAACGACTTCCTGGACTCGGTGGCCATCAACAACGCCAGCAAGAAGAAGGATCTGGTGAGGAAGAGTCTGCTGCACCTCATCACCCAGAGCACGGCTCTCGAGCAAAAATGGCTCATCAGGATGATCCTGAAAGACATGAAGGTCGGGATCAGCAAAGAAACCGTCCTCCAAGTCTTCCACCCGGATGCCGCCGATCTCTACAACGTGAGCACGGACTTGAACAAGGTGTGCCAGCAGCTCCACGACCCCTCCGTGTCTTTGAGCGAAGTCTCGATCGGACTCTTCTCCGCTTTCAAGCCAATGTTGGCAGCTATGGCGAACATCCGCAACGTGGAGAAACAGATGGGGAACAGCCCTTTTTACATTCAGACCAAGCTGGACGGAGAGCGCATACAACTGCACAAAGACGGGGATGTGTACAAGTACTTCAGCAGAAATGCTTTTGAGTACACCCAGCCGTTTGGGGGATCGCCACTGCAGGGCTCGCTGACGCCTTACATCCACAACATCTTTAAAAGCAACATCGTAAACTGCATCCTCGACGGCGAGATGATGGCGTACAACCCGACCACGGAGACCTTCATGCAGAAAGGGAGCAAATTCGACATCAAGAAACTCATGGACGACTCCGAGTTGCAGACGTGCTTCTGCGTGTTCGACGTGTTGTTAGTCAACGACCAGAAGCTTGGCAAGGAAACGCTGAAGACACGTTACGAGACCCTTCAGACGGTTTTCACGCCGGTCAAGGGGAGGATACACCTGGTGCCAAAGGCTGATGCCAGAACCATGCAGGAGGTGGTGGATGCCCTCAATGACGCCATTGACGGCAGAGAAGAGGGGATCATGGTGAAGGATCCTTCGTCCATCTACAAACCTGACAAGCGAGGTGAGGGATGGCTGAAAATAAAGCCTGAATATGTGGCCGGCTTGATGGATGAGCTTGACCTGCTGATTGTTGGCGGCTACTGGGGGAAAGGAAGACGTGGCGGTATGATGTCCCATTTCTTATGTGCCGTCGCCGAAGCTCCAAAGCCTGGCGAGAAACCCTCCGTGTTCCACACTCTCTGCCGCATCGGCTCCGGCTACACCATGAAGGAGCTGTACGACCTCGGTTTAAAGCTAGCCAAGCACTGGAAAGTCTATCGGAAGAACGACCCGCCCGCATCCATCTTGTGCGGAACGGAGAAACCAGAAGTTTACATCGAGCCCTGCAACTCGGTCATCCTCCAGGTCCGCGCGGCTGAGATAGTCGGAAGCGACATGTACAAAACCAACTGCACCCTGCGCTTCCCCAGGATCGAGAAGATCCGCGACGACAAGGAGTGGCACCAGTGCATGACCCTGGCGGAGCTGGATCAGTTCCGCAGCAAGGCGTCTGGGAAACTCTTCTCGCGGCACCTTCACATCGATGGCGACGAACCGCAGAAGAAGAAGCGCAAGGGGCCAGCCAAACCCAAGAAGGTGGTCGGGATCATCGACCACTTCAAGCCCCAGGACCTCTCAGGGGTTACCAAGGAGACGGATATGTTCGAGGATGTGGAGTTCTGTATCCTGAACGGCACCGAGGATCACCCCAAGGCAGAGCTGGAAAAGGGCGTGGCCAGGTAAGACGAAAAAAGCGTCTTCCAAAAGTCACATAGTCGCGCTTTAAAGTATCTTAAATAATGAACTGGTGTCTTCTTCTCATTAGGTGTGGAGGTATCGTGGTGCAAAACCCAGGACGCGACACTTACTGCGTGATCGCCGGCGTGGAGAACATGCGCGTGAAGAACCTGGTTTCGTCCGACCAGCACGACGTGGTGTGGGCCGCCTGGCTGCTGGAGTGCCTGCGCCAGAAGGAAGTGGTCCCCTGGCAGCCGCGTCACATGATCCACATGTCGCCCTCCACCAGGGAGCACTTCGCCAAGGAGTACGACAGCTACGGCGACAGCTACTTCGTGGACACGGACGAGCAGCAACTGAGGGAGGTGTTCGGCCGGATCGGCGACGCGGACGCGTCTGCAACGGTGAACGCCGGCCAGGTGGAGCAGCGTTACGGCTGGGAGGACCTCCCCACCAGCATGTTCAGACCCTTCGAGGTTTACATGGACTGCTACGCCGACATAAGTGACCGTAAAACCGCCATACCTGCCACCTGCTTGGACATCAGGGCGCTGGAGTTCTGCTTCCACGGAGGGACGGTGATGCAGAAGTTAGAGGAGGGAGTCTCTCATGTCGTTATCGCAGAGGAAACACGACTTCTGGATTTCAGGACTCTGAGGCGCCTCTTTAGGAAGAAGTTTAAGATCGTAAGAGAATCATGGGTGACTGATTCAGTCAAAGCGGGGTATCTGATGAATGACACCGACTACTTAGTGTGAAGAGCCTTAAAAACAGGAGTTGACACTGGAGAGGAATCCTCACGTTTTAATTAATTTCCAATAAGATTAGCAATAAACAATTTAATAAAAGTAGATATATAAACAAATCCAGACAGTCAAAATCACTGTTAAGGGTGACGATGTGATTTAAAACTACACTGTACCGTACAGGGATGTTGCTTCTCAGGGGTTGCATGCAGACTTTATGAGTTTTAGTTTTTATTAATGAGTGATAAAGGCTGCTTGTTATTAGCTTTTAATTAATAGACCACTGTGATATTCAGCAAGCAATGATTGGTTTTTAAAATGTTGAAAGTTAGAACAGCATTATGAAGTATTAAAATACAGAAAGCTGATTAATCTTCAGATATTGCCCTCTTTTAAACTTTTAGCCGAGCAGTTTTTAATGCATTTCATGGAAAGGGAACAAGGTTTTCTACTTTAACAAATTGAGGGGTTTCATTTTCTGGGAATATAAAGGTGTCAGAAATGAAGCTGTTTTCATCGTGTTAACTGTGATATCAATTTCACCATAATAGTCTAAAATAGGCCTATTTTTATTATTCAATTTCGTATCGCGCTTACATGAAATTGGGTACTCAAATGGTCAAAATCGAAGCAGCAGAGGTTGAGATGTCCTGACTTTTAGTCCCCATTAAGAGTCAAGCTCCCACACCTCCAGTTTCTGTTAAAAGTCTTAAAGAGATAGTTCGGGTGTTTTGTAGTGTGGTTAACTTAAACTGATTATTTAAGGTGTAAATACGTTTTGTCCACAGCAGTACATTGCTTTGCTCCCCGTGCCGGTAATCCTGTCTGTTTCTCCAAACTACCGCCATCTACTGTAGGTAATACACTGACTATGGATAAGTACCTCATACAACCCCACTTCTAAACACCCAAACTATCCCTTTAAGCCAAAAAAGGGGGATTGTCGTGATGAGTGAACAGCTAGCCCTCTTTTTATGATCTGTGCCTTTTTATGTTTTTATTATCTGTTTAATTAACACAACTCTAATAAACATCTTGAATTAAAATAATAAACTGTTGTGACTGTTTTTTAAAAATTGTTAATTAACTTAAAACACGGCGTCTGTGTGAAGCGATGGCCTTTTGCCTCGGCTCTTAACAGTCGGCAGAGAGAGACCGAGGGACACCACGGGGGTACGTTAAAACCGGTTCAGCTCAAGGCCCTCCGACAAAGATGTGGCCATGTTTTCCTGTCTTCAAAAATGTCACCAATGCGCCTTGGGACTCATTGATATGTTATAACCTTCATTACCGTCGCCTCCAGGGTGCAGGTAGCTGCCTGTGGTGTCCTGGGCATTGTGCGTAAATGCCGCATGAATACATTTTCAAAGTAAAAGTGATGAGGTACCTGTTCTCAATCATATACTGTGAATAGTAGCTCTCATTGACATGTTGTAGTGTTCCCTGTAGGGGTTGGGGATTTTATTAAAGAAATTAATTCACCTTTGAGACGTTCTTCAGCGACTGTGAGACCCCTTTTGTCCAAAACAAAATAGTTGAGAGCAAAATGATCTCCACTAAACGATATTGTGCCTCTGTAAGCACTCTGTAACCCATCGCCCACTCTGGACTATTTCAAGGTGATGCGGCGTGAGCGTTTTGACTGACAGGCCTTAATTAGAGGTACTCAACTGGTGCTTATTCCTGTGTGGCGTTCCGTGTATGATGTGTCGCCGCAACACAACTGTTGGTCTTGAAAAAGTCCAACATGCTGGTCCTCGCAGGAGCACATCATCAGTCCTGAGGATCTGGACACGAAAACAGCTGCTGAAAACCAGCATCGCTGTGTCCTAATGGGATAAATGCCCTAATTAGGCTGGCCGCAGCTACTGGAGAGATGGCACCAGCGCGGCCGGCGAGCACGCTGGACACAAGCAGGAACAAATGGTTTGGAAGCGGCCCCCGGACGACCAGCGGCTGCATGCGCTCAGCTGAAATAAATGAGCTCCTGTGGAGACCAAAACGGAGGCTCGCGGCTGCACGGGAGGTTTTGTCTGCAGCAATTAGCTCGGCCCACCCTCAATGAAGAAGTTCAGTCAAAACAACAGAGAATCAAAGTCCTTCTTGTGCCTCAAATCATTTATATATTTGACCAACATCAAGTGAACTAGTCATTGTTGAAATGTCTGTTACATGTACACTCCACTCTGGTTGGTGGTGTCGAGCACATTCTCTCATTTGCTTAAAAGCTGAACTTTAAAGAGGACATATTCGTCCCCGGGGCAGATGTCCACTTTGCCTGATTTGTAATCCAACCTTAGTCACCACAAAAGCAACATGGCAGTACTGTGAAACAATTAATGGATTAGTTGATTGGCAGAAACTTAAAGCTCCCATATTGTGCTATACTTGTATGTTTCTACTAGAACATGTTTACATGCTGTAATGTTCAAAAAAACACTTTAATTTCCTCATACTGTCGGCCTGAATATGCCTGTATTTACCCTCCGTCTTTAGCACATTTCAACGGGATTGCAACAGAATTGCGTTGCTAGGCAACAGCTTGGGTCCATGTTTACTTCCTGTCAGCTGATGACATTCACAGACACTGCAACCAGGAATAAACTGGGACACATTTAGAATATTTACATTTAAAACTGTGAAATGGTCTATATATATTGTATATTTGTGACATCATAAAGTTACATACAGTATATTCTGACAGCTTGTTTAAAGGTCCCATATCATGCTCATTTTCAGGTTCATACTTGCATTTTGTGTTTCTACTAGAACACGTTTACATGCTTTAATGTTCAAAAAAACTTTTATTTTCCTCATACTGTCTGCCTGAATATACCTGTATTTACCCTCTGTCTGAAACGCTCCGTTTTAGTGCATTGCAACAGAATTGCGTTGCTAGGCTACAACCAAACAACACACCAAAAACACAACAGCAGCCTGTGCTTTTGAAATTTGGAGGCTATATTAAGATAAGATAAGATAAGATATTCCTTTATTAGTCCCGCAGCGGGGAAATTTGCAGTGTACAGCAGCAAAGGGGATAGTGCAAAAAACAAGATGCATCAGCTAACACATTAAAAAAAAAAGAGCTAAACAAAGTGTAACAAAATATGAACCATTTAAATAGAAGGAAGTATAAAAATAGGAGCAGTATATACAGTATTGACAATAAACAGACTATTAACAAAATTGCACAAGTGGAAAAATGATATTGCACAGTGAGAAAGAATGAATGAATAATGAAATTCCACCTGAAAATATCAGGTTATTGTCATTGTTATTATAAAGTACACTTGATTTTAAATGAGCTGAAACATCATTATTGTCATTTAAAGCAGAAGCAGCCTCCTTTGTTTTGATGAGAGCATCTTGCCTGAGGCTGAAACCAGGTGAGTACCAACCTGTCTGACTGCTACAGTGTCAAGACAACTACATTATGGGCTATAATAAAGTGTATTAGTGGGAATTTTCAAAATAAAATGATCACAGTTATCACAAACAAGCCTTACCAGCCAGTTTTATTGTTCCATATCTTCTGTACAGCTGCATGCTTTTACTTTTTCCTTATTTTATTTTTTTAATTATAGACATAAATAGTGTTGAGATAGTGTTTATTTTGAAAACTGACATCATAGGCTTTCATTTTGAAATCATAATTACAACATTTCTGGTGACATGTTATTGGTGTCTCTCTGACTTGACGCACCTTGAGCACCAGAGGGATGCGGTGGATGCGATGCGCGCGCACAACGTCAGAGATGGAGGAGGTTGTCAAGGTAGCCAGGTGAGGTAGCACAATACCGGATGTTTGGCGATATGACCTTCACAATAAAATACAGTATGTAGCTGAAACATAAGATTCAAGCCCTTTATTGTCATTGTGTAGTACAACGAAATTAGATTATGACATTCCCATAGGTGCTTATGAAAAGATAATACAATAAAAAAGAGATAGTGCAATATAAATATAAAACATATAAAAGATTATACAATATGAAATATAAAAATACAATATGTATATTGATGAGATTACAGTTTTTCCATATTATTGCACAAAGTGTCCGTCAGATAATTATAAAATTATTGCACAGAGTGATCAACATAAATAAATAAATAAAATAAAATAAAATAAATGATAAAATAAAATGAATTATCTAACAAATAAAATGTAAGGAAAGGAGAAATAAATAAAAAAACAAACAAACAAATGGAATACATTTTAAAAACAATTTTTAAATCACACATGACGGCAGAAAATAAGCTGTTAGCTTGTGGACTTTTATTCTGAACGTTGCAACCGGAAGCACTAACGCTCGTTTCGCCGCTCGTTTGACGCAGCTTCCTGGCAAACACACCGTACCGTCTCTCAGGCGAACATGGCGGCAACTTGACAACGGCAGAGAGATGAGGACGGCGAGGGCTTGAAAAATAAAATAAAATAAAATAAATAATCAAATAAAATAAAATAAATTATATAACAAATAAAATGTAGGGAAATAAAATAAACAAAATAAAATAAATTATATAACAAATAAAATGTAAGGAAATAAAATAAATAATAAAATAAAATAAAATAAATTATATAACAAATAAAATATAAGGAAATAAAATAAATAAAATATTTTACAGTATAAAAATAATATAAAAATAAATTATAAATTATACAACAAATAAAATGTAATGAAAGACAAGATGAATAAAAGACAAACAAACAAATAAACAAACAAAAAACATTCGGGGTCAAAAAAAATATATATTTATTTTTATACTGTCAAAAAATATTTGATAGTATAAAAATAATATAATAATTAGAATTATTATATATTTTATAATTATTATAAATGATATTATATAATTATAATAATAATATAAAATAAATTATAAACAAATAAAATGTATGGAAAGGAAAAATAAGCTGTTAGCTTGTGGACTTTTATTCTGAACGTTGCAACCGGAAGCACTAACGCTCGTTTCGCCGCTCGTTTGACGCAGCTTCCTGGCAAACACACCGTACCGTCTCTCAGGCGAACATGGCGGCAACTTGACAACGGCAGAGAGATGAAGACGGCGAGGGCTTGAAGAAGAAGAGACCTCCAGTTAAACAGGGATGTAGTAGAGTAGAGTAGGCCTTCACCAACCGACACACTAAAGGCACAACAAGCAGCGTCGCCATGTTGGACGAGGATAGCGTCCCTTCTCGACCGAGGCCCGGGTAAAGCGGTGGCGGTGTTTCTGTAACGCGGAGAGCGGAGGCTACGCAGAGGAGAGGAGGAGCGGTTGGACTTCGCCGGTCAGCCATGGAGGACGCGGCCGTTAGTCGTCTAATTTCAAATCACAACCGTTGAAATTCAAACCAGACAAGCCAACCGCCACTAACCGCCACTTATAACTGCCAATAACGAGAGTTAGAAGAAGAAGACGTCGACGACCCCCCACGACGACGACGTCAATGACTGTTGCGGCAGAGGAGCCCCCACGGCCGGTTCCCTAAAATATGACCAGGGGTGCTGGGACGTGTTGGCAGCAAGAAGACGACGACGACGGCGGCTTCCAACTGTGGCTCGAGTGTCCCCCAAGAGACAACCAGAAGCCATTCACCGACTCCGAGAGGGCGCAGAGATGGCGACTGTCCTTGGCGTCGCTCTTGTTCCTCACCATCCTCCTCTCTGATCACCTGTGGTTCTGCGCCGAGGCCAAGCTCACCCGGACCCGGGTCAAGTTCGCCTCCTCACACCTCCACCTGTCACCTCACACACACTCAGCAGCACACAGAAACGCTATTTTTATAGGAAACAGTACCAAACGTGTGTGGCGGCTTCTTGAAACTTGCCACAACCAGCAGCACCACCAGGATAGTTGCTTCACTCTCGCAGATGCAGACCACCTGTGCGGCGGCCTTTCCGACAGAGAAAGGGCTGTAAATATGAGCGATTTGTACCTTTCCTTTTGTAACTCCTACTCCCTGTTGGATCTGTTTAAAGGCTCCACCAGTCCGGACAATCTGAACTGCAGCCTGGACGTGCTGCTCGGCGGTGGAGATGTCGGCGGCGACACCAGCAGGTGCAGCCTGTGCGTGCAGGCGTACCAGCGCTACGACCAGCACGCCCAGGAGAAGTACGAGGACTTTGAGATGCTCACGCAGAAATACGAGCCTGGGGCTTATTCGGTGAGGACGTGCATGGAGCAGTGCAAGGTAAGAGCTGCATGCACATGTAAAAAAAAAAAAAACAGGGGGCCATCTGTTGATTTTTGGGGCCCAGGATAGATGCCAGGTTTTGTGGTCCTCCTCCTCCTCCTCCTCCTCCTCCTCCTCCTCCGCCTGTCGCCATGGAGACGGGATGACAGATTCAAGGAGACTCCTCATGTTCATTCATCTCCTCATTGTGTGTTTTAGGCCCCATGCTAATGTGCAGATGGATATGGAGATGGAGATTTGGAGATGGAGATTGAGATGGAGGCCTTTGCTGGGTCTGCTCCCACAAAAAAATTGTGGACAGTATAATTGTTTATTTGTTTATTAATTAATAATATACAGTGCAGGAAGAGGGAACAAAACCACTGGGCTTATCTGAAGCCTCCACCTAGAGACAAGATTAATATACATAATATGACTACATAATAGTGGTTACACACACAATAGTGGCTAGACTGCGTTCACAGGACGTTTCTGTGCTCTCTGTCCCAAAAGCTCGGACAAAAATTGAGGAATTTGCATATTCTGCACCCTCAGCCTGGAATTTGCTCCAAAATGACCTAAAAATCCTCATGTTCATTCATCTCCTCATTGTGTGTTTTAGGCCCTATGCTAATGTACAGATGGTGATGGAGATGGAGGCCTTTGCTGGGTCTGCTCCCACAATACTTAAGTGTTTTTATTACGCACAAATAATTGTGGACAGTATTCCCTTCTCTGTGCTCTCTGTCCAAAAAGCTTGGACAAAAATTGGGGAAAAGGGCTTGTGCATATTCTGCACCCTCAGCCTGGAATTTGCTCCAAAATGACCTAAAAATCCTCATGTTCATTCATCTCCTCATTGTGTTTAGGCCCCATGTTAATGTGCAGATGGAGATGGAGGCCTTTGCTGGGTCTGCTCCCACAATATTTAAGTGTTTTTATTACGCAAAAATAATTGTGGACAGTATTCCCTTCTCTGTGCTCTCTGTCTAAAAAGCTTGGACAAAAATTGGGGAAAAGGGCTTGTGCATATTCTGCACCCTCAGCCTGGAATTTGCCCCAAAATGACCTAAAAATCAAGGAGACTCCTCATGTTCATTCATTTCCTCATTGTGTGTTTTAGGCCCCATGCTAATGTGCTGATGGAGATTTGGAGATGGAGATGGAGGCCTTTGCTGGGTCTGCTCCCACAAAAAAATTGTGGACAGTATTATTGTTTATTTGTTTATTAATTAATAATATACAGTGCAGGAAGAGGCAAAAAAACCACTGTGCTTATCTGAAGCCTCCACCTAGAGACAAGATTAATATAAAGAAATAATATGACTACATAATAGTGATTACACACACAATAGTGGCTACACTGCGTTCACAGGACTTTTCTGTGCTCTCTGTCCCAAAAGCTCGGATAAAAATTGAGGAATTTGCATATTCTGCACCCTCAGCCTGGAATTTACTCCAAAATGACCTAAAAATCCTCATGTTCATTCATCTCCTCATTGTGTTTAGGCCCCATGTTAATGTGCAGATGGAGATGGAGATGGAGGCCTTTGCTGGGTCTGCTCCCACAATACTTAAGTGTTTTTATTACGCAAAAATAATTGTGGACAGTATTCCCTTCTCTGTGCTCTCTGTCCAAAAAGCTTGGACAAAAATTAGGGAAAAGGGCTTGTGCATATTCTGCACCCTCAGCCTGGAATTTGCCCCAAAATGACCTAAAAATCAAGGAGACTCCTCATGTTCATTCATTTCCTCATTGTGTGTTTAGGCCCCATGTTAATGTGCTGATGGAGATTTGGAGATGGAGATGGAGGCCTTTGCTGGGTCTGCTCCCACAAAAAAATTGTGGACAGTATTATTGTTTATTTGTTTATAAATGAATAATATACAGTGCAGGAAGAGGCAAAAAACCCACTGTGCTTATCTGAACCCTCCACCTAGAGACAAGATTAATATAAAGAAATAATATGACTACATAATTGTGGTTACACACACAATAGTGGCTACACTGCGTTCACAGGACTTTTCTGTGCTCTCTGTCCCAAAAGCTCGGACAAAAATTGAGGAATTTGCATATTCTGCACCCTCAGCCTGGAATTTGCTCCAAAATGACCTAAAAATCCTCATGTTCATTCATCTCCTCATTGTGTTTAGGCCCCATGTTAATGTGCAGATGGAGATGGAGATGGAGGCCTTTGCTGGGTCTGCTCCCACATTACTTAAGTGTTTTTATTACGCAAAAATAATTGTGGACAGTATTCCCTTCTCTGTGCTTTCTGTCTAAAAAGCATGGACAAAAATTGGGGAAAAGGGCTTGTGCATATTCTGCACCCTCAGCCTGGAATTTGCCCCAAAATGACCTAAAAATCAAGGAGACTCCTCATGTTCATTCATCTCCTCATTGTGTGTTTTAGGCCCTATGCTAATGTACAGATGGTGATGGAGATGGAGGCCTTTGCTGGGTCTGCTCCCACAAAAAAATTGTGGACAGTATTATTGTTTATTTGTTTATAAATGAATAATATACAGTGCCGGAAGAGGCAAAAAAACTCCTAGTCTTATCAGAAGTCTCCAACAGAGACAAGATTAATATAAAGAAATAATATGACTACATAATAGTGGCTATACACACAATAGTGGACTACTCTGTGCTCTCTGTCCCAAAAGCTCGGACAAAATTGGGGATATGCATATTCTGCACCCTCAGCCTGGAATTTGCTCACAAAATGACCTAAAAATCATGTTCATTCATCTCCTCATTGTGTTTAGGCCCCATGCTAATGTTCAGATGGAGGCCTTTACTGGGTCTGCTCCCACAATACTTAAGTGTTTTTATTACCCACAACATTGTGGACAGTATTATTGTTTATTGTTTATAAATGAATAATATAAAGTGCATGGAGAGGCAAAAAACCCACTGGGCTTATCTGAAGCCTCCACTTAGAGACAAAATCAATATAAAGAAGTAATATGACTACATAATAGTGGCTATGACTACACTGCGTTCACAGGACTTCTTTGTGCTCTCTGTCCCAAAAGCTTGGACAAAAATTGGGGAATTTGCATATTCTACACCCTCAGCCTGGAATTTGCTCCAAAATGACCTAAAAATCAAGGAGAATCCTCTTGTTCATTCATCTCCTCATTGTGTGTTTAGGCCCCATGCTAATGTTCAGATGGAGATGGAGGCCTTTGCTGGGTCTGCTCCCACAATACTTATTTTTATTACGCAAAAAAAATTGTGGACAGTATTCACTGCGTTCAAGATTCAAGAAGTTTATTGTCACGCCGGTTATACAGGTACAATCGTGTGAAATGCTTTTTGCTGGGAAGCTCCATTAAAATAATAAGTTATATTATAATTATAAAAGGAAATACTTTGTATAAGGGCATATTAAGAACATATACATTATGAACATATACAGTATAAGATATATTTTTGTGTGAGAAGGTGTCGTATGAATTATCAATTTAAAAGTGATGGCCTAGGGGAAAAAACTGTTCCTCAGTCTGCTGGTGAGAGTCCTGGGGGTCCTGTATCTTCTACACTGCGTTCACAGGACTTCTTTGTGCTCTCTGTCCCAAAAGCTCGGACAGAAATTGGGGAATTTGCATATTCTGCACCCGCAGCCTGGAATTTGCTCCAAAAATGACCTAAAAAACCAGGAGCTGGTATCATTAAATATTTTTAAATCTAAAATGAAGGCTTTAGAAGCAGACTCTCTGGCATGCCAATGTTTTTAGCTTCCCTTGTTGTACAGCTGACTCCCAGAAAAGTTCCTTTTTGTCCCCCCATTTGTCTTCAGATAGTTCTCTTTTAATGCAAATTTGAGTGCTTTGTGAATTGTATTTTATCTCTATATGTGTCTGCAACTTTGTGTTCTTGCTGCTGACCGTCTTGGCCAGGTCTCCCTTGGAAAAGAGGTTCTTAATCTCAATGGGACTAACCTGGTTAAATAAAGGTTAAATAATAATAAAAATTCTAGTTTTTACGCAGCTCACAATCAGCCATCGATAGCGCGCTTTTATAGCCCTATTGAGGGGCTGTTTGGCAAACAACCCCTTCAGTGTGCGCTGTCGCAGTCCGCCAGGTGTTCATCATGGCCGCCCACTCCATATCGAGAGCGTTTCATTAAAGTCAAGAGGTGGTTTCCCCGCCTAATGTGGCGGAAGGCTTTTTTCCCTTCGACTTGTGTTTGCTCATTACGCACGGGCCTTGCGCATCTGCTCATTACGCACAGGCCTTTCGCCTCTCTCTCCACTAGGCCCCACTAGGCCCGCTGTTTGATTTGTTTACCAAGTGACCACCACCGGGAAGCCAGAGCCAGAGCCTCCGCTGAGCCGTAAAAGCTGCACTCAGCACCGCGGAGAGCTCCCGAGCTGTCCGCAGTGCTGAATGGTGCCTCGTCGGCTCCATTCACAGAAGCCCTGGCCAATCCCAGGTGGCTTCCATTCACCCAACCAACCGGTGGCATATAGGCGTCAAAGCCATCTGCCTGCTTACACAAACACCAATGCATGCATATAGAGTGGGCCTATAGTTTGCAAGCTTACATTTAGAATAGAAAAAACATCCCTTTTATGTTTCTTTCATAGTTTCTTCCCTGTCAGATGTCTTAATCCTTGCAAACAGCCTTTTAAGAGAGATAATTCCAGCATTCTTACTTGTATAAACACTCACACACTCTCTTTGTGTAGCACAAAGGAGCTGTTTCTTTTATCTTGTGCTCAAACATCAGGTTTTATTAGCCAGGTTGTTATAGCTATCTTTTGTATTGTATATTTTTTAATGCCACAATCAATATATTTGCTTCATTTGAGTCTAAGCGGAGGTAAAAGGAAGTTACCGCTTTTATTGTTGTAGTTTGAGTAACATGACGTCTTATCTGTTCCGTATCCTTCAACCAAAATAAACCGCAGCGAGCCGAAAGTAGAAAACAGCGGAGGGTTTGCGTGGATACGACTTGCACCCTCACATGTTAAATCCAGCGTGGTAAACACTACACATCCAGTAAAGTATGGAAACACTTTGGGTTTGCAGGAAAAGAAAAGCTAGACCGAAGACACCAAAGGGAGAAACACTGCTCCTGAACTGCCTGAAACACCTCGCTTGAAGTCTCGCCTTTTCTTCCGTAATGTGGTGATGTCACCAAGTCACACATTTCCATAATACCAATCAATAAATCAAATGCTCTGACAAAAAAAAAGAAAACAAATCTGGTATCTGTGGCTGTCGCAGGACTGTAATAAACATGTACAATCATTTTAATTTGGCCCTAATGTAATGATTGGACGGGCTACCTGCCTTCCTTCAAAACTCCGAACCACAATCTGCTAGCTTGACAGCTGTGAGTACTAACAATAGCCATGTTTGTTGTGTACGTTTGTTATGATAATTTGGGAGGAGTGGCTTTGGAGGGAGGCCTGAAGGGACGGACTGTCAGTGTTGGCGACTTCCTCTCTAGATTTAGGGACTTTTGGAGCTAGTTCTGCTGGCTACTTTCATTTGGAAAAGAGTTGGCAACTCTGGTCTGGATTTAAAATCTAGCGTGCTCCGGCGCCTGGGTTAGCTCAGTTGGTAGAGCGGGCGTCCATGTATTAAGGCTTGGTCCTGACCGCGGCGGCCCGGGTTCGAATCCGGCCTGTGGCCCTTTCCGCATCCACTCTCTCTCTCCCCCCTTTCAAGACTCTATCCACTGTCCTGTCATAAAAATGGAAAAATGCCCCCAAAAAAATAACTTTAAAAAAAAAGAAAATCTAGCGTGCTCTTGCAAGTTTCTCAGCATTACAATCAAGGCAATTCAGGCAGTTCAGGAGCAGTGTTTCTCTCTTTGGTGAAGACTTTGTAACTTTGCCGACCTTTTACAATCACAAAAAACTATATATCACACTAAAGGAAAGGGGAAAAAGCATAATAGGTCCTCTTTAAGAAATAGCCAGCCTTTCTGTCAGCCATTGAGGAAAGCTCCCACCGAAGCCTCCATGCGTGACATTATTTCTTTCCCTCTGCTGAACCGAAGCCCCCCACACATGAATCCATATTTTATCCTCTGCCAGTCTCCGAGCCTCACCTCTTGGCATTGGAGAGAAAACATTTATCCAAGCTGCTAATTTCTTTTAACAATGACCCGTCTCTATCACCTTCTTGATTATAGGTTTGCTCGTGTGGTCGGAAAGAGCGGCCGGTAATGTCGAGCTCTTGTTGAGTTAATGGCTACCTGCCTCGGAGAAGCCCGGCGGTGCGTTGTTGTGCGCCGGCTCAGACAGATGTATATGTAATCTGCGTAAATACGGCGAGATTATAGCGCTGGTGTGTGAAAACATTAACCGAATACATCCCTGCCTCATTGTCTCACTTCAGCATGAAGGGGAACAGAGAGTGTTTGGATCCCTGACATTTCCAGTGATGATATTTGACATGGAGAGTAGTGTTTGTTTGTGCAGGAGGAGCGACTCCTGTGGTCCGCAGGTGGTGCTTTGATTCCCGTAGCCCGAGGTGAAACATCACACGGTGGACACGGCCGGTGTGCTGTTCCTCACAATGGGATTCTCCATCATCTGACTCCGTGCAAACCCTCCATTCATCTTGACAGCGGGGCCGGGGCTCCAAACATTTAAACCCGGGGCCGACCGACGCGCTAATGCTGACTTGAAAGCGGCGTGTTTTTTTTTTCTCTTTCTCCCGAGTGTGAACCAAAATGTCAGACTTGTTTCACAGGACACAATGGAGCAAAAACAAACCTGTTGGCAGCACAACAACTGTTAGCCAACAAAGGCCTGGGGTGTCTGTACTGTAGCCACATCATTCAATTGAGGGTTTCCCCGAATTTTTATGCCACAGGTCTGCAGCATTATAGCATAACTGTTATTATCACCTATTCACATGAAGCGTATTTGAGCACACCGGTGTATAATTTTCAATGCAGGTGCATAAACAGCATTACAAATGCTGTTTATGGACTTGCTAAAGGAAAAACTGGCATGGCCATTTTCAAAGGGGTCCCTTGACCTCTGACCTCAAGATATGTGAATGAAAATGGGTTCTATGGGTACCCACGAGTCTCCCCTTTACAGACATGCCCACTTTATGATAATCACATGCAGTTTGAGAGAAAAGTCCTAGTCAAGTCAGCACACTGACACACTGACAGCTGTTGTTGCCTGTTGGGCTGCAGTTTGCCATGTTATGTTTTGAGCATATTTTTTATGCTAAATGCAGTACCTGTGAGGGTTTCTGGACAATATCTGTCATTGTTTTGTGTTGTTAATTGATTTCCAATAAAAAATATATACATACATTTGCATAAAGCAGCATATTTGCCCACTCCCATGTTGATAAGCGTATTAAATACTTGACAAATCTCCCTTTAAGGTACTTTTTGAACAGAGAAAGCTAGTTATATTAGCAGTGAGCAGCCGGTAAGCAGCACAGTCCTGCTAACAGCTAACGTTAACTAGCTCTCGTCCTGCTAATTTCAACACAGGTTTGTTGTTCACAATGTAGCATTATCAGGGAAAAACTCCTCCCGATCGTACACTGCACGGCAAACGACGCCCGACGAAGCTGAAATTTGGTCCGACTCTAAAATGATTTGTGCGGCTCAAAGTTCGGGCCAGAAACGGGCTAAAATCGTACAGTGTATGCCCAGTTTAAGAGGGTTAATCTGGCCCTGGTGGGGACATAACACAAAACATGTAGTTTGTCGGGGTTTCCCATCAGAAATGATGAGTTTGAGGGCTTTTCATTTTGGAAAACGTCCCAGTTCCCACCTGACACGATCACAGCATGACACAAACATATCTACAATTTTTCCCTAAACCCACACAGACAATCGTTTGACAAGAGTAATGAATCTGCGGCTGCACATGTGTCTGCAGCCTTGTTCCTCCCAGGTAATCTCACTCATTTATGAACTTGAAAGACTCTCTGCACCTGGCCAGATAATCATGGAGTCTCTGGAAGTGAACAACTCTATCTTCTTCTAGGAATACTTCTATTATTACTCTCTTTTTCTGCAGTTACTACCACTACTGTGGTATAAAATAACTTCAAAACAATCACTGATGCACAAACCCGTCTCCTCCCCCACCCTCCAGGTCCAATTGAATGTCTAATCTTAGCCGGTGTTGTGTGCAAGTGGAAAGGAGGACAGCGTCCACACAGCGTCCTCCCTCTTTAGATCCTTGTCAACCGCACACATCTGCATTGATCTGAGCTCTTTTTGAGCCGGAGGGACGGGCGGCAGCAATACCAAGAGGTTGATCCCTATTGATTCGCACCGAGCCCTCCGCATTCGCTCGTCCTTCACTTGATAGCGGGCCGCTCCTCCGACCGAAATAGGGCATCGTGTTGCTGTCTGAACCTGTTGGATTGTGTGTTTTACATGTACAGTTTACGTAGAGAAGTGTTAAAGTTGCTCCTTCTTCATCTGTTATCTCCCTCTCTACAATATGGACAGTTATGCAATTCAGCAGTAAATGATGCGTAACAACAAGGAAATCAGTTCTCAGCTGGGGAGCCCTGGAACAAAATCTAAACACAGATGGAGCCTCGTATTAGGGTTTGGAAAAGCTCCATATTTGGATTATCCCTTCAACGAAATCCCACCAAAATGTGTAACACGTTCAATCACTTTGATAAGTTTGGGCCGCATTGATTAATCAGTCATTTTGAGCTAGCAGCATGGTTTTTCGGCACAATTGCGGGACCATGTTAGCATTGTCACTGTGAGCATGTTAGCATGGTGAAGTTAGCATTTAGCTCAAAGCATTGCCTCCCGGAGCTGCTAGCTTGGCTGTAGACTCTTATATCTCATTGGCCAGCTCTGAACTAAATATACAATCAGTCAAACAGCAACATATCTATCACATCAGAGGCAGATCCTTTCATGTGAAGGGCTAATATTACCATGCAGATCCATCAGTCATGCATCAGTGTAATTGTATTCTTTGTTTTCAAGTGTTTTGTGTGTGTACATCAAACCGGCAGTGATTATGAGTGGAAGTAGCTCACATACGGGTACCACTTTAGCTTTGATTTGCTCCCTTATCCCACAGTACTTGACAACAAGACATAGATGCACAGACTCCCTCATCCCCAAATCTATCAGTTACAGCATGCAGTATGAATGTGGTTTATCTCATCTGCATGAATATCCTGTGATCACCTATGCTTTTTTTAATCGCTGCCTTTGTTAGCCTTTTATTGGCTCGTGTGCATTAATGAGCGACAGACGGTTGTAGTGCATTGTCCGGGTTGCACACGGAAGTGCTCACACGTGTGATTTCCGCCATTGTGTCTCCCTGCGGCGGTTGTGAACGCTGACCTTGGAGAGAGGGGTTTTGTCCCTTTCCGAGATGCTCGGCCCACTCCACGGCAGCCCTTTTATGAATGGGCAGATCCCTGAGCGGCATGCTAATGAGGCGGGGAGGGAGGAGAGAGGGGCGGCGCTCTGCTGCAGTGCACGGCAGCGCTCCCATATTGTTTCAGCTGTGAGAGCAGATCAGATCACATGAGATAACAGCAGGGCTGGAGGAGGGAGGGAAACCGCACCAGGGGAACGGGGGTTAAAGTGGGTTACCCAATTAATAGGCCTCATTTAACCTCTGTGGCATTTCCATTATAGGTGACATGAAGCAATTTCTCTGGCGTACAGTAATGTTGTCAATCACAGGTGGAGATTGTAATTATATATCTACATTCTCTCTGTGTATAGCAATGATTCCATTTATGAAACTAATGGCCTTCCCATCACCCTTAGCTGTACTTTGTGTTTGTGCTAATTAGCAAATGTTAACCTGCTAACACGCTAAACTAAGAGGGTGATCATGTAAGCATTGTACCTGCTAAACAGCATTTTCATTGTGAGCATGCTAGCATGCTGACGGTAGCATTCAGCTAAAAGCACAGTTGTGTCTATACAGCCTCACAGAGCTGCTAGCATGCTGACAGTAGCATTCTTGTCTTTGACTTGATGATGTCATCAGGGTTATCTCCAATTGGGCTTGAGACTTCATATTTTCCTCAGACTTTAAAAAGCTCCCGTCAAAGCCACAGAGGACAGGATACAACTGTTACATATATGAACATTATTTTCACCTGTAGAATTTGTGGAGCATCCCCTTTTTCGCTTTTTTTTTGTTGCATTTATTGTGTGAAATTTCCCCCTAAGAAAACACACAGATGTGTTAAAATGACATTCTTAAAAATATATCCTCCCCGGAGATGAATTCCTTTAGTTGCCAAGCTGTTCTCCTGAGCAATAACAGAACAAGCAAAAACGTAATTATAGTAAAAACATTCATTACTGTGGGTTCATTATTGTGAGAAAATGAAGATGTTGCAAAGCAGGATGTGTTTTTTTTCCCTGTGAAACACCTGAGGGTCAGACTAATACCTTCATTCATTTATGGGCATGACATCAATTAGTCTAACAGTCCTATTGTCTGCATAGGCATTTAGATGGATTATTTTTTACAGGGATATAAGCCTGAATGCATATCCCTGCAGCTCTGTGCTGTATTGAATTTTAGCATTTAACTAATGTAGGAAATGCAGGAGCAGGGTGGAGGTTTGTGTCCTTGTTCAGGGGGCAGCGCTGTCCATCGCTGGTGGTGTCAGTTATGAAAACTGATGACTAGGTAACTCAGATATCCTGTGGACTAAATTCCCCACCACTTGACAGTAATGGGATTACCTGACTTCCCCTTATTCCCTAGTAATGTACCTCTCTCTTCATACGCCCCCTTTTTTAAAAGCTTTTTCCCAACCAGGTCTGTATGTATACACTGGACTAGGTAAAAGGTTGGAGTCTCTGTTAAGCTCCGTGTGGCCCATTAGGATGATTGAGGATGATGTTTGTCCTGTTAGATGAATTGTCAGTCACTGGACATGAGTCTTGTTTATGGGAGCGCAGTGCGGCGGTTTGCCTATTGTACGGTTCTTTCCGTTAAATTGCTCAATGCATGATGTACGCTTCTGTGTAATGCAATAAGTTACAGTATGACAGTCTAATGCACTGCCAGCGTAAGATGTATAGGATTGTATAAGGTTTTCAGTGTGTTACAATGCTGCTGATTTACTGTACATCATCTTGCGTCGAGAGGAGACAAAAAATAAGAACAGGAAATGTGAGAGAAAAGTCCATTTAAGGCCTTTACGCACCGGAAGTGTTACGAATAAACAACACTCGAATGCAAATATTATATATCTATAGGGTTGAGACGATTCAATATTGTAATTTATTGCGATTTTGGTTAACTTTTTCAACACTAGACCATGGGGAAAAGTTTAATCATACACTTCTAGGGACTTTAATTTGGAAAATATCTAAATTAATACAGTAAAAATGTTTGATTTTCAGCATGTTTGTAGTCAGAGATGTCCTGAAGTCAAATATATCAGTCATTGTGAGGAATTATTTATAAAAAAAATTCCAGCAACCCAAAAGTAAAAAAATAAAGACATTTCTCTCACAAATTAGTGTTATTTTCTTTTTAATTTATAAGGAACATTAAATGTTTTATACTTCTAGTGAATACAGTCAGATCAATCTTATTTCCATAGATGTATTTTGTATATACAGTTCCCTTTGTTAAACCAGACGTAGTCACACGTGTCTACTTCCTCTAACTTCTCCAAGGTGGTCACAAGCTCTCCCGTCAGCTCCGTTCTCTTTATCCATCCATGATCAGCTCCATCGGGGCCGTTTGAATGCATTTAACATAAATGTCAGTATCTGGGTGCTCTACAGTAGTAGCGTCGGCCGATTTGACCACAGAGATGACAGCGACGGCCGGCAAAACCGCACGTTACCGCGATACGATAACGCTTCCTGTCCATGACAGAGTTAGCATGCAGCTTTAGCCGTGATGTCTAGCTCTGCTTTTCCTGTCAATGTGTGAAACCCAAAGTGTTTCCATACATTACTGGATGTGTAGTGTTTACCACTGTTTACGTTGCTTTTTCGCCGTGTAATATTTGCGTGGGTTGTGCAGAGTGGTCCAACCCTATCGCCAGATAGATCGGGTTCTATGGTGTGCAGTGATCTGATTAGAGTGAATAGAGAGGAGTACAGAGGATGTCAAACTATTACCAGAGCCACCCGGTCCACCCACAGTCCTGATGTTGATCCTGCGTGACCTCCCCTCCAAATCCTCACATCTGATCTGCCAAGTGGCCACCTGAGTTGAGAGCCGCTCTGCAGCGCTTGGAGGAGAGGCCCCTCTTCCCCCTCTCTCTTCAACGCTGTTCAGCTCGGTTATAACAGGAGATGTTACATGGGGATCCTTTCTCAACTCTAATAGATGCTCAGAAACAGCCCTGATATGCCCCAGAGTTATCAGGAAAGGTCTTTTCACAGTCACAAGGCCGTGATGTTGACTGCAGAGACGGCTTGTGGGCGGACTTGGAGGCCTCTTGGCTGTTTAACTCTCATTTTGTCCTTGGATATTAATGATACATTCCTGGATAGCTTTTATTAACATTTCTGAGTATAATACACCAGACCTCTACATAGCATGCATGTTTTGTTCCAAACTTGCTTAAAGCTCTGTTGCTTTTAGACTTCACCGCAACATATAAAAGCTATTCCTCATTTTTCAGGCATTTTCCTGAATGAATGTCCAGCAATACGGGACACTTGTGTCAATTCCTGCTCCAGTCTTTTCAAAATTATTATTAGGGCTGTCAAAGTTAACGCGATAATAACGTGTTAATGCAAATTTGTTTTAACGCCACTAATTTAGCGGTCATGTCATACTAGCTTGTCGAGAAGGAGGCTAAATAACCAAACTCAAATTTTGTCGAGGAAAAGCTGGCATGGCCATTTTCAAAGGGGTCCCTTGACCTCTGACCTCAAGATATGTGAATGAAAATGGGTTCTATGGGTACCCACGAGTCTCCCCTTTACAGACATGCCCACTTTATGATAATCACATGCAGTTTGGGGCAAGTCATAGTCAAGTCAGCACACTGACACACTGACAGCTGTTGTTGCCTGTTGGGCTGCAGTTTGCCATGTTATGATATGAGCATAATTTTTATGTTAAATACAGTACCTGTGAGGGTTTCTGGACAATATTTGTCATTGTTTTGTGTTGTTAATTGATTTCCAATAATAAATATATACATACATTTGCATAAAGCAGCATATTTGCCCACTCCCATGTTGATAAGGGTATTAAATACTTGACAAATCTCCCTTTAAGGTACATTTTGAACAGATACAAAGTGTGATTAATTTGCGATTAATTGCTATTAACTATGGACAATCATGTGATCGATTGACAGCCCTAATTATTATAGATTGAAGGCCCTGCATCAGGTGTTATGGGTTCTGATTAGACCTGCTCAGGTTAGGGTTGTGCTAAGATACATATGCTGGGATTTACATGAGGATAAGTTGTATCTTTCCTGCATCAACACTAACAGGAAAGTCAAGAAAAAATATTTTTTATTTTGTTGCAGAAGATAATAACTGGTTCTCACACATTATTATTGTATTATTATTATCTATGATGTGTGGACTACTTTGAAAACAGCTTTATGTCAGTGTAATCTGGTGATAAACTCTGTTTACACAGTGTTGAGTCGAGGATGAATGGGTGCTGATGATAGTACAGCTGAGCTCAGTCCAGCTTGTTGTCGTGGTGTCAAAGCCTCCACTCAGCGTTTATCTTGCTGTGTTTATCGTGTAGCGACATCTCGGAGGGGGCCGCGTTCAGTCAATATGCTCTGTGCTCAGGTCGAGCCTCCTGCAGTCAGCGGGCTCTGCATCGATAGACAAAGCAGAGCCACCCTGACCTGTCCAGCAGCCTCCCCGAGCTCTGATCCAGCTGAAAATGAATTCTTTAAACCTGTGGAGAAGAGAGCTGCAGCGCTGGAGCTGCGCCAAACAGGGATCCTGCGACCACGGCGCCGCTTAATCTACCCAACATGAAACCAAACCTGGGAAACAACCTGTCCAGATTAGCTTCGGCCTATTCCTAGATCTACCTGTTTTGTAATCTAACCGGTTCGTTGCTGCGCCTGCGTGCTCAACCAGGCTGAAAACAAATCCCGACATACACATTCATGGCCATGTTTTCTCAGAACTCATCTACAAAACACGGTTCAGGGAAATGAATGCCATCTTCGCGTCCCTGATGGGTGGATCCATGCATCCCATAATGCCGTGTGCACGCACTACAGGACATTTCCAGTTAAAGGGTTCAGGGTTTCTGGAAGCCTCTGGAGGCCTGTCAATACGATTGACGGATCACTAACCGACGTCACAAGCTGAGAATGTGCACCTCCATGTTGTGTGCTGTCTTGGTTTTTATTTCTAGAGCTGCATAACACGAAAAAACTGTATCTGAAACAGTTTTAACTGTTCTGAAACAAAATAATACAGTATTAAAGTCACATTGCAGTACAGATTGAATCTTCAACACAAATACTCAGATTGTTTGGGGATGTCCCTGCCAATTCTCGCTGAAGAGCAGCCATTGTGGCCACAAGCGGCAATTAAATAAGCTGAAACATAGTGTAACAGCAGCACAAAGCTCCGGAGGCCTGTCAATACCATTGATGGAGCACTAATCAGGGCCTCTGTTTACTGTTTTGCTTCTGAGAAACTGACATGGCTCTCATTTTGTGTTTCTGTTTGCATCATGAACATGTATTTAAAGACATTTGCACAAATAAAGGGTTCTGATTAGTGAGATTTCAAACAAAAAAAACATTTTAGGGTTGCACACTGAGCTTAAAGAGGACCTATTTTCCCTTTCCTTTAGTGTGTTATATAGTTTTTTTATGCATGTAAAGGGTCTGCAAAGTTACAAAGCCCAAAGTCCACACCAAAAGGTGACAACACTGCTCCTGAACTGCCTGAAACATCCCACCTTTTCTTCCGTAACATGGTGATGTCACCAAGTAACACATTTGCATAACAGCTAGTTTAGCACGCCCTCAAACAAAGCTAGTTAGAGCAGACAGGGGAGTAACGTTACTATGGTTAAGGTTAGGCGTTGACCTTGAATGGTTAAAGGTCCCATTTCATGCTCATTTCCAGGTTCATACTTGTGTGTTGGGTTTCTACTAGAACATGTTTACATGCTTTAATGTTCAAAAAAACAATACTTTTCTCATACTATCTGTGTGAATATACCTGTATTTACCCTCTGTCAGAATCACTCTGTGTTAGTGCATTTCTACAACATTGCAATGGAATTGCGTTGCTAGGCAACAGCTTGGGTCCATGTTTACTTCCTGTCAGCTGATGTCATTCGCATAGGCTTCGTCCGAAATCACATACTATGCAGTACATACTCAATATGTGTACTATCGTTTAACATACTTTTAAAAATAAACCTAAGTGGTGTGAAGAGAGAGAAGAGTCACTCTCACCGGACTGCTTTTCCTCTCCGTCCATTTCACGTTACTGAGACACACGGTAAAATAACACTTTAATATGTGCTCTTTGGTGGATTATGTGTTTGCCGAATTCCAGGAGATACTTGGACAGATTCAGAAAAGATGGTGGATCTAATTTTATCACTGCATTTGATCGGTAATCAGAGCTGCGCTGTTATTTTCGTTGTTTTTTGAAGGGAGTTCTGCTGATACAGACACCAGCTCAGAGCGGGACTGTGCAGCCGCTGCTTCTTCTTCTTTTCAACTTCACCTTTTGACTCCATCCGTCTGGGTATCACTACAGTTTATTTTTTGACCGCTTGCACCCAAAAATAAAATGGGGTATCGTATCGTTTTTAACGGCAGGTTATCGCGATACCTGTCTAGTATCGGTATACCGTGCAACACTACCTCAGGTCATTTCCTGCCAGAATGTCATTCAGAAAAGAGACCATTTTTAGGCTCTGTCAGATTTGTAGTCCTCCACCGCTTGACCCCGTTTCTTCCAGAGAGCTCTCGTCAGTAGAAGATGACACGCGGCGAATGTACAAACAAGGGTTGCACCGAGATTGCAAACCGTCTAATTTGATGAAAACGCTCTGCCTCGGAGTGTCATTTTCCAGAAGCACACATGCAGCGCCTGGATACGTTACATCACCGGGGAACGGGATGTATTAAGCGCAGACATCAATGCGGGAAGACAGACAACCCGCATGCATCCCTGTCCTGCTGGATTATCCGAGGGTTGCGTCAGTGACCCGAGGCAGCCGCTGAGATTTGAGTTGTGAGTGCATCAAAGTCCTGTCAACAACATTTTGTCTGTCTTTTATGTTGTAAAAAAATACTCCTTTTCATGAAAGTCTCATGAAACAGACCAGGTGAACACATCCAATTTGAGGCTCTTCAGTATCAGGAATATTTTGCACACTCAGGACAATATGGTGCTAAAAAAAAACAGCCCAGGTAGTGCGAGAGCCGCTTCCTGTTCAGCCGTGATTTGTGTGAGTGGCAATGATCTGTGTCATTCAGCTTCTAACTGGGATCTCACTCTGCTGCTGCTGACTCACATGCTTTTTATAGCCGTCTCTGTCATTCCACTTTATAGCCGCCGTTGTGTGTGACACCGTCCTGCTGGGAAGAAAGAGAGTGTTGATACTTAGCGGCGTGTTCAGTTAAAGTTCTTACATACCCGGGAGCTTAAAACCGACATCGGTACAGTTTACTTGCTGCTTGATTTGGGAAGTACAGCTCCGATATAAACCGCTACTGGCTGAATTTGTGGTTTTATCACTTTTGTTTTGGTACTACATCACTGTAAATACATAAGACATCATTAAGGCTTGTTACTTGTTGATACTGGTATCATATGAAACTAGAAAACCTAATGAATCCATCGGTACCAAACATGTCATACTAGCTTGTTGGGAAGGAGGTTAAATAACGCTCCAAACTTACGCTACATTTTGGTGAGGAAAACCTGGCATGGCCATTTTCAAATGGGTCCCTTGACCTCTGACCTCAAGATATGTGAATGAAAATGGGTTCTCTGGGTACCCACGAGTCTCCCTTTTACAGACATGCCCACTTTATGATAATCACATGCAGTTTGGGGGCAAGTCATAGTCAAGTCAGCACTCTGACACACTGACAGCTGTTGTTGTCTGTTGGGCTGCAGTTTGCCATGTTATGATTTGAGCATATTTTTGATGCTAAATGCAGTACCTGTGAGGGTTTCTGGACAATATTTGTCATTGTTTTGTGTTGTTAATTGATGTCCAATAATAAATATATACACACATTTGCACAAAGCAGCATATTTGTCCAATCCCATGTTGATAAGAGTATTAAATACTTGACAAATCTCCCTTTAAGGTACATTTTGAACAGATAAAAAAAAGTGTGATTCATTTGTGATTAATCCTGATCAACTATGGACAATCATGATTAAATATTTAAATGAATTATTTCAAATATTGCATCTGTATCTTAGGTGTAGTCTCTACGCTGGACAAGTTCTTTTATGTGTCCCTATACAAACGTCCTCTCAGTAAATCGGCATTGATGGAAGGACAATTTCAAATTGCGTTGCTGTAATTTGTTAGAGAAAAAGAAGAAGTTTTTCAAATGACAGCAGGTGATTGTTATGTTTGCAACAGATGAAAACATATTTAAAAGTGGATATGAAAAGTTCTGGTTGTTGTTAAGTGTTTCCTCTATGGTTTAATGTCGCAGCTGCTGCTTTAGGGGGAATTTTAGTTTGCCATTTTCCTCACGGTGGTGGTAATTTCGCTACTGAATGAATATCGAGCATCTCTCTGCTGCTCGGTGGTTCCTCTTGTCTGCAGACAAGCTCTCTGTGTCGGTTGACGGGCGTGTGAATGGGAACGGCGAGGGGAAGCCCGGCGCCGCGGCGAAGGAGAATGGAGGAAAAGCCGCTTTGCATGTCAGATTTACAGTAGCTGTCAGCCTGAGCCGACCGCTGCCTGTGAACCGCTGGATGCTGGCAGAATGACCAAAACTGACCCGCGTTTACAACACTAAAGTCACAGGAGGGGGGGTGTTATCCATCTGAGCTGAGCCGTGGATCCTCTGAAGCCAAGCAGAGAGAAATGCTTTGTAGTATTGAACAAGGGTCACCTCATTACATCATAGACGTGACATTTCTCTCACTGCGGTTGCTAATTTATATAACATTGAGCGCCAGTAATTCCCCTCATCCTTCGACATGTAGTACAGTTCACTGTCTGCTGGTTGCAGCATTATGAAATAGTGCGACACACACACTCCCCGTTGAGACACCATTCGATTTGAGGATGTTTTTCGCTCTCAGATTGATTGATGCTACGTGACAGCACACAGGCAAGAAAACCCCCCCTGAAGGCATCAGATGCACTTTTTTTTCCCAACCTGCCAATTATTTTATGAGCCAGACAGCAACACAAACTAGTAGCACTTAAATGGAGCTGAGAATAAGATTCATGTTTGCCAAGAAATCAGCATATACTGTACACTGTAGGGGTGGGAAACAGCTTCCACTCAAGCTAGTCTAATTAGCTTCCACTTCCAAGTTGTAGTACTAGCAGCTTCTACTCAGGCTAGGCTAACTAGTTTTCACTTTGGGCTTGAAACTTCTCAACGCTGCAGTACTATACTGTAGTTTAGATTTCCTTACACAAAAACTGAGGAGAATTCAAATTTAAGGTCGATGTTAAAGTGGCAGTAGGCAGTATATTTTTGACATCACTGGGCAAAAATTCCATAATAACCTTTCAGCATATTGCAATTCAAGTGTTCTGGAAGATAACTAGACTTCTGCTCCTCCTCATGGCTCTGTTTTCAGGCTTTAAAAAATCTGTGACGGGAGACTTTGACCAATCAAAGGTCATTTCATTGAGAGAGCGTTCCTATTGGCTGTGCTCCGGTCATGTGACCCGAACTTGGCGTTCCTTCACTAGGTTTCACAATGTCACAAACTTTCTAATTTTACAGCTAAACTGTGCACTACAAGACGATTCTGAAAACATTTGAGGCGAGAAATAGGCATTAACGTAACATAATATTGATTCATATTTGATCAGCGCTGCCTAGTTTGACCGTTTGGTCGGAGTTCGCGAGTGATTGACAGCTGGCTCTCATAGACGGCAGCTGGACAGCAGAACTCAGATCAGATCTGACTGTTTGTTTTCCTCCGGTCTATACAATCTTGCAGATGCCGTTAGGAGCACCGGAGGACACAGAGGCACATGATTTTATGTACTACTGTCACGATTTAGCGCTTTACAAAAATAACTTTTTTTAATCATAAATTATTTGCTCCTACTTCAGCTTTAATTGTATGTTAGACCACCTGATGTATTTTCTCTAGTTTAGGGTGGACTGAGGAAAGTCTGAGGTTTCTTTATGTGGTTCTTGTTAAAACAGACTCAAGGTTTATGTATGCTGCAAACCAAGAGTCATATATCTGAAGTTCTGGCTGGTAAGAGGACTGCATGCATACAGAAAATAACAAGCAGTCCAAGACTTGTTCTACAGTCTGCTTCTTATATAATAGTAATAATCACTGTGGTGAAATTCAGATGCCAGCGCTGCTGACACTTATCTGCCAAAGCGTCAGCGTTTGAATCTTAATTTTTTGAATGTTATTTTTAGGCTTCAAAAGATTTGCATGTAAGCACTAGCAGAAAACGTCTTATTGGCGTATTTTATATCTCCGTGTTAATGTAAATGTCCAAAACATCAGAATCGTCTCTGATTAAAGGTGGAGGGGGTGAAACGCTGTGGTTACAAATGGGCAGGCTGCAGGCACAAAGCCCCGGTGGAAATGGTCGCCAGCTTCTTTCCCGTCTGCGTCTCTGGGCTTCAGTGCATTGTTTGAAGCAGACTAAGCTGCATGGCGACAGAGGCTTTTTGAGTGCCAGGTTCCCATTCACACTGATCACACATTAGACTGATCAAATCAGACTCCAGGCCTGCTTCCTGACTAACTCAATTTGCTCTCATACGCTTCCCTTTTCACGCTGAGCGCACGCACGCGCACATTTTACACACACACACACGGGTTGTGCGGCGCTTAAACGTGCGCACACAAACAGAAAACCAACAGAGAGCGGGGCAGTACCCATTGAGCTCTAATGAAAAGCAGAAAAAGCCGTTACCTTGGCAACTGCCAGCATACATCTTCAGGAGGACCCAGATTTCCTGTCTGACTGCGATCGTATTGTTTTGGTTCTCTTTTGATAGCCGCAGCATCCCTAGACAGATTATCTCACGGCTGGCAGGAATTTATGCTAAATCATGGTGAATTAAACAACACCCATTTGCGCAGACAGGAAGTCGTCGCGGCTGACAATCCCCCGTCACCTCTGACCTCCACAGAATACCAAACTCTTAAAACACAAATGAAATCAATGAGCCAGTTTCTCCCCGACACATTCGACTGTAGAGCCCCTGTACGGAAGATCAGTGCTGCCAAAAGCAGAGGTGATTTATCCAGATTCCCCTCTAACGTATAAAGAAGTGTACCGTCTGAATGAACATGTTTATTAAGACGGAATATCCGCAGAAAAAACATTTTTCACCACCTCGCCCCACAAGCTGGGTTAAAATAGAGACAGATCTCCCATCAAGGCACTAAAACCTCTGCAGTGTTGACCTTTTTTTTTTGAAGGATAAGTGTATTTCCATGAAAAGAGTATAAATGTTTTAAAGCCCTCCTCGAGACAGTTTTACTTCCTGTTTTTTGGTATTACCATGGCAACCAGATTGCATCGTTTTCCAACCCAGTTTAGATGGATTTAATGTTCGTCAGATCACAAATGAGACAAGTATTAGCGCAACACACCGACTCTCTCGAACTCTCTCTCGAACTCTCTCTCGAACTCTCTCTCTTCTTCAGCGTCTCCTCCTGGTGAGGCGGTCGTCTGGCTGCTGCTGCACTGAGGCGCCGCTCCGCCGCACGCCAGCAGCGAGGACGGATAGACATGTTGCCGAGGTTCGCCGTTTGAAATGCAGTTTCGGGACGTTTTTGGAGGTGCTAACACCGGCCGCTCTCACCTCAGCTTTGGCACCGACACCGACACCGACACCGACACCGACACCGACACCGCACCGGGCTGCACCGTGATTCGTTTAATTCTCTAACGGGACTTTTCTCTTGTTTTATCTTGAGCTGAAAGTTGTGCTCCCCATCGTTCGGACCTTTTGGAGGCCCTCAAACCTCCGGCATCGGCTGCTTTCCGTTAATTTATCTCCAGCAGGAGACGGTAAAGAAGAGAGAGAGAGAGAGAGAGAGAAAGAGAGAGAGAGACAGTCAGTTTGTTTTTTCGTGTAATCCACAGTGTTGATTTCACCCGTTCACACACACAGAGATGCCATTGTGAAAATAAAGACACTAAACTAAGGTGGAGGAAACTAAAAAAGAAAAAGAAAACCCTCAGTTAGCTAATGCAACAAGTTGGGCTAACTAACTACACCTAACTAGCTAACACTAACTAGAAAGACAAACTGACAGCATGAGCATGAGCGCACCTGCAGCTTGGAGGATGACCTTTGACCTGCAGCTTCTACTATAGTCATACGTCATATTCCCATTTTACCAACAACCTTCTTTTTTTAAACTCTGAGCACAAAATGAAGTTATTTGTCAAAAAAAAAAACAGTGTTGCTCATCAACTTAGTCAGGAAATGACTTCAATATATATGAAATATCATAGAAATGCCAAAATACACTTGGGTGGGGGGGGGCCTTAAACCCGGACAGTTTTCCATACAACATGAAGTCATACATGACTGGAATATATTTGATTTTTGCAAAGCAGGTCCACACTGTTCTCATCATTATCATTCTCATCAGCATCACCATAATCAGATTATTATAATTATCATAATTGCCTGTGCTGTGTTTGTTATCTTTGTATGCCGGTCTAAACAGGACACAAATCAGACCCCCATGTGATTTCTCAGCGCTTTGAGAAAGCAAAAGAGAGGTTGGAGGAAGGGGCACGTTTACCTTTTGAGTCTTGGATGTAAATTAACCAAACATCCACAACACTTTAAGTAAACTATCTCACCTCCGAGCCGTAGATGTTCCTCTGTGGTTAAACAACACAGGGGATAATTAACTGTGTGCAGCGTGTTCTCTAGTGTGTCATCTCTCTCTGGGTTTTGTGTTTGTGATGATGTATCATTTAGGGTTGTAAGAAAATATAGAGTATCGAGATAATATGTATTGTGATACTGTATTGATTCACTATTTGCCCTCTCAAAGTAGAGCTATGATGTTGGACGTTACAGCGATAAATGCAGATCCCACTGTTCTGATTGCTAAAACAGTTTTCCTAAAATTTGTTTTTAAGAATTGCAATATATTGCAATATATTGAATTGTAACACCTGTATCATGATAGGTATACCAGATTATTGCCAGCCCTACTATCATTGCACATGCTAAATGTTAGCATTAGGGCTGTCAATCGATTAAAATAGTTAATCACGTTAATCGCACATTTTCTATCTGTTCAAAATGTACCTTAAAGGGAGATTTGTCAAGTATTTAATACTCTTATCAACATGGGAGTGGACAAATGTGCTGTTTTATGCAAATGTATGTATATATGTATTATTTGAAATCAATTAACAACACAAAACAATGACAGATATTGTCCAGAAACCCTCACAGGTACTGCATTTAGCATAAAAAATGTGCTCAAATCATAACAAACTGCAGCCCAACAGGCAACAACAGCTGTCAGTGTGTCAGTGTGCTGACTTTACTATGACTTGCCCCCAAACTGCATGTGATTATCATAAAGTGGGCATGTCTGTAAAGGGGAGACTCGTGGGCACCCATAGAACCCATTTTCATTCACATTATTTAGTCTAGAATATTTAATTTGTAAAAAGACAGCCACTTAGGAGTTGACATTTTCAAATGGTTTCAAAGCTAAATATTACTTTTGTACGTGTAAAACATACTTGAAAGTCATTATTCTCCCACTTGGTAATTACCTGATTGCCACTAATGGTTTGTTTTGTCTGGGATTCATGACTTAGAAATGGCTGTTGTACCGCTCTTACTTGAATGTGTCAGGTAGTAAAAATGACTCTCTTAACGCCCTTCACCACTTAACAGCGCCACATTTCCTCTACTATTTAATGGACGGGCCGTTCCCCGGCACGTCTTACTGATTTCTGCGAAAGGTGACACGCTGTGTCGCCATCCGGTTAGTTGCAGCTTAGCAGTTGACTGATGGGATGACGTCAGCAGTCCAAGTTGCTGATGTTGACAATACGGTAACCTTGTGTGGGTTGCACATGACTTTCCACTGGTTGATTACACAGAATGACATGAAAGAAACTTCTTACCTTAGCCTGCTAGCATGAGACCGAACATGAGACTTCTAACAGACAGCCTTTAGTAGGGCGTTTAAAAAATTACGATACCAGTACCCTTACGCCAAATTCACACCAGGCAGCGGCGAAGTGCCTGTACCTGTTGGGCTTGAGTGTGCCATGTTATGATTTGAGCATATTTGTTATGCTAAATGCAGTACCTGTGAGGGTTTATGGACAATATGTGTCATTGATTTGTGTTGTTAATTGATTTCCAATAATAAATATATACATACATTTGCATAAAGCAGCATATTTACCCACTCCATGTTGATAAGAATATTAAATACTTGACAAATCTACCTTTTAAGGTACATTTTGAACAGATAAAACATGTGCAATTATGATTGTCTGTTGTATTTTACTGGCACACAAACTGTTTTTTGTCTGATCCAGACTTTGGGTTGTTGCTATTTATTTTCTTGTAGCCCTTTGTATAAACTTTATTTAGGCTTACACTGTCCTTTTACAAGCAAACCAGACTCACACACACTCACATGTAGGCTGTTTGTCCGACCTTTCATCCCGCCACATTGGTAGAGATTTAAGCAACAGGATGGGATGCACAAATCCGAATACAGCCTTTGTACAATGGACTGCCTGTGCTCTTTGCTGTAATTTCCCTTCTCCTGTGTTAATCCTAGTAAAACAAAGCACATGACGAAATAGCTAAAAATGAGAATGAATCCAGACTGTGGCTTGCCCTTGGTTCATTTTGTTTTGCTAAGCTTTCCAAGCCTGAGGCTTTGGCTATTACATGTCACCATCTGTCTCCTTATGCACATACGTCTGTGCATTTTGTATTACATTCTGCCTCCCAGAGAACTACAGCGAATAGAACTCGGAAAGAGGACAGAAACTTCAATTTGATGAGGGTATTTGGTTGCCACTTGGTTTTCAATTGCACTGTTATACCTGGACAAACATACCAAACAAAATGAAAGAAGGCTTTAGTCATAGTCAAGTCAACACACTGACACACTGACATCTGTTGTTGCCTGTTGGGCTGCAGTTTGTTATGATTAGAGCATATTTTGTTATGCTAAATGCAGTACCTGTGAGGGTTTCTGGACAATATGTCATTGTTTTGTGTTGTTAATTGATTTCCAATAATAGATATATACATACATTTGCATAAAGGAGCTTATTTGACCACTCCCATGTTGATAAGAGTATTAAATACTTGACAAATCTCCCTTTTATGATAAAAAAAAAAGTGTGATTAATCACGATTAAATATTTTAAGCGATTGACAGCCCTAATTCAAAGCTATCACCTTGGGTCCGGGACATGATGATGGTTATTTTTTTGCTGTTTTCTAACATTTTGTAGACCAAAAATTAACTGATTCATTGGGAAAATAATGAGCAGATGAATTGTTAGTTAGTTGCAGCCCTTGTCTGGTGTTAAGGTGCCTTTAGCCTTCAAAAAAGTTATTGTAAAAAGTTCTGCATCTTCTACCTGCTGCAGCAGCCTCTCATAATCCATATCCCATAAATAAGCAAATTATTACAGTGTTTTTGACATGGTTTCTGTCAGCTAACGCTCCGCAGTAAGATGTATTCAATATCCCAGAGGCTCTGCTAGCAGACTTACCTTGGCTAATATCTCCTGTGGTTTCATTAATGCATGAAGTGCTGGGTATAAGTGTTTGTATCTGATGCTCAGTGGTTTAAATATACAGGTAAGGTGATGGGATATACATATCTACTGTTAACAGAGGGAGGCCCAAGACCCAGCAGAGCCAAACAACCTCCACCAGAGTCCTCAAGTGGATCATGAAGCAGCATCTCTTAACGTCTCTTTCTCTTCTTCTTCCTCCTCAGACGGCCTATAAGCCCTGGCTGTGCGCTCAGTATTTCCCCACCTCCCAGCTGTCGTGTCAGAGGAAGGTGCCGTGCCACCAGTACTGCCTGGAGGTCCAGCAGAGCTGTCCGTTCATCCTGCCCGACAACGACGACCTGATCCACGGCGGGAGCCCCAGCTTCATCTGCACAGGTCAGCACCGACTCACTGTGTCCCGCGTCACTTCCTGTTTACATGTTTGAGTGTGTGGGTGTTTTTGTGGCCTTGTAATCTCTACTGCCTCAGAGAAAAATATATAATTATTAAATAATGTTTATAACAAAGTCATTTTGAGGTAAATATTGGGCTAATTTGGCAGTAATTCCAAATAAATGTCAAGTAGGTTACTTGCTAATTATTACCTCATTACCATGAAATTTGTGAACCTGTTAAATGAAGTGTTACCAAAAATCTGCTTTATGTGAGTGAATAGTTATAAAAGTATTAATTCATGCACAGTGTGTATTTCCTGGATGGTATTCCTCCAGGAAAACAGGTGAGAGGTGTTTCTGAAGGCTTTCTGATGACATCTAGTGGCGCATTTGAGCACAGCTCAGCTCAGACGTTTTAACAACGCATTGATGAATGGAATCTGGCCCGTCCCTCAATATTTACTGCAGTTTATACGGTAGTAATCATCAAGGACTCTGCCTCAGAGGACCAGACGCAGTCTGTGAGCCAGCAAACAAGTTATCTGGAATCTGAGCGCCATAAGAGCATCATCAACACCACAGTTATTCAGGCTGATGAGGCCTCTGCCCAGGTTGGTACTGGGTCAACAACAGTTTATGAACTAAGGGATCGTAGGAACATTATTAGTGAGGGAAGGATGGTCAGAAACAGGGGAGGTAGGGTGATGTGTTTTTTGTTTTGCTGAATGGATGGTAGTCTGATAGGAAAGACCCTCTCCAGGAGAGCAGTAAATAATAACAATAATAATAATAATAATAATAATAATGGTAACACTTCATTTTACAGGTCCGCAAATTTCATGTTAATTAGGTGATGATTAGCAAGTAACCTATTTGAAATTGTAAATGAGTAGTACCAAGTCAGGGCTATATTTTGAGATATTGGGGGGACAGTGTTTTCCTGTTTTCGAGTATGGAGGACGGAACCTGCCAAAATAAAAAATACATAAATAAATTACTCAATAAATAAATAAATATGTCATTAAATGCAGTAAAAATAATATTAAAAATAGATGTAAATAAATAATTGATAAAATGTGACATAAATTGATATTTCTGTGTTAATTTGCTTCTTTATTTATTTATCTTTGTATTAATTCCCTTATTTATTTCCTCTTATGTTTAATTTTCTCTTGTATTTATTTATGTATTTATTTTTTATTAATTTTTAGATTTATTATTTGCATTTGATTTTTTATTCATTCATTTAGTCTTGCATTTATTATTATTTTTTTTTTTCATTTATTTATTTATATATCTTTTATATAATTTTTTTAAATCTTTAAGGTACATTTTGAACAGATAAAAAATGTGGGATTAATTTGCGATTAATCACAATTAAATATTTTAATCGACTGACAGCCCTAATAACAACATTTGATGAAAAGTGCTTGACCTCAGCTATTATTGTGACAAATTTCATGACAAAATACTTTATATTTAGGGTAGTGTTATAAAATGCATGACAGCACACATAAAGCTACCACTGATGCAACTTTATCTCATATTTTCTAACTCTGGGGATGTATACCTTGCCAAAATCACTACGAGTGTTATTCCCCCCAGATGGTAACGACCAACCCTATTGGCTCACAGACCAAAGACATATTTAGTCTACCAATTTGACAACCTTTAATGTCCATAAATAAAGAGTTTTGGTCTTCTGAACTCTTAATGAGTTTTTACTGTAGAAATACATCAGATCAGCCAGTCCTAGATCGGTTTTCCCTCAGCGGTCTAGTTTTCCCCGCCCAGGTGAGTGCAGCGACTGCTCCTTTCACACGTTGGCAAGTTCAGACTTCTGGAGTGATTAACTGATGCAGCGATGCGTCACCCTCTGCGTGGTCGTGGACTTTAATTGGAGTTCAGCCGAGGGTCACCGTGTCTGCTCCTCCGCTTTGTGATAACAGCTACAAACTACAGAGTCTAGTGGGCTTGACCTGTCTACAGAGCTGAAGGATGTCCAATGCAAATTAGATTGTTGGTGTTAACAGGTGCTGCTTTTAACTGAACCGGAGCAGTTTTTTCAGGCGTCAAAACCCAAACCCAAAATACAAGTATGCACCTGAAATTGAGCATGATATGTCCTCTTTAACACATCATATAAAAACTGACCTGTTGTTATTATCCCATCCGCTCCCTTTGACTTTTCTTCCTGTCCCGTCCCAGTCATGTGATGACTAGTGAACTCCCATCCCACAGGAATCCCACAGGAATCCTGTCAGCCTCTAATACACACATCATGAGACGACATAAAGCTGTCAGCTTCATTCAGAAATCATTTTTACTGGTGTCAGCTGTCAGCAAATCACCTTGACTCTAATAGACGCATATAAAAAGTCAGCATTTTCCTCCTCTCTTTCTCAGGGATCCTGGCGGATCATGTATCAGACAGCGAGGCGGAGTGCTGCGACGTCCGGTGGGACTCCAAAATGGACAGCCCCTCGGGCGGGACACTAAAAAGGACTGCTTCTTCCTGCCAGCCCGAGGGGGCCTCGGTCACCTCCGCCGCCACCTCGAGACTGTGCAGCGGGCGGCTGAAGATCTGCCTGCTGGCCCTCGTCCTCCTACACACTGTCATCATCATTTCAGCCTCCCATAACTCCACGTTGGTGGGCGTGGCTGCCATTTTCTCGCCGGAGGAGAGCGCCTCTAACGAGGAGTGAACCTTGGGGTTGAATCTGGTGCTTGTAAAGGATTTTACGGTGTCGCGGCCGCCAGGGACACATCTGGCGAGACACGCTGGTGATGCCTCTACAGTCCGATGAACCATCAACCACGGGGAGTGGGAGGGTTTTAACTGGAGCTAAGGGTGCTGGGATTGGACATCGACCTGAACCGAGATGTTTGAGAACCACCCCCCTAAAGAACTGACCTCTTGCCACTTGAAACCTGCTCATTGTTTCTATTCCATCCAAATGTTTTCTAGCATATTGTCCCTCCTCTCCTCCCTTCCTTCCCTCTCTCCCTTCCCTCCCTCCCTTCGGTGTGTATGGATGGCACGTCAGAGGAAAAACGGACATTGATGAAGTGTGCGCTCTCACTCATCATTACCTTTAGATTTTTGCTGCATTTCTTTCAGGTGCCAGAATGTTTTTTGACATATCAACTGTGTTCCACTTCCTGCTCCCCGTCACCTTAGAGGCATCTTCTTACTACCTTGTATGTGATGTTGCTCGAGGGGGCCTGTCAGGACCAGCTCATCCATCACTGAAATGTATGTGATTCTTCTATATTCTAATGTTCCGCTTGTATTTTGTCCCACTAGACCTTTTCTCAATCCCTTAACGACGGTACATGCCTACACGTTCTAGGACCTTAAGTGCTCTGAGACCGGCTCGCTTCCTCTTCTGACTTGTTGGGCCATTGAGCAAGTTAGGAGCGACGACGTTGGCGAAAGGTAGTGACGGTTCAGCTGGTGATTAATGCTGAGCGAACAGGAAGCGGTGTTCTCTGGTTTTCTAGAGTGTTCAGTTTACCTCATACGGTAGAGTCGGTGTTGCGGACTTGTCTCAACGCCACAGAGAGTATTTAGAGTAGTCGTACACGAGACTGCAGGGACAACCCAGGGACTCTAGAGAACAGTTGCATGATGCCAAAACACCAGGGGCCTCATTTATCGAGCGCGCGTACGCTCGTTTCTACTCGCAGAATCCGTTTCTTCTTTTGCTTTTTTTGTTTTTATTTGGAAACTCGTTCAGAGTGGAATTACATTAAAGTAAAACGGAAGATAGAGCGACTTTAGTTAAAGGAGCCGTGTGTAGGATTTAGTGGCATCTAATGGTGTGGTTGAAGATTGCAACCAGCTGAGTACCCCTCCACCTTTCCAAGACTGCAGCAACGTGAGCCGCCGAGTGCAAAACTGTGGTAACGCCATTGGCCTCGCTCAGAGGTTACCATAATAACAATACTTTAGGAGCAACGGATGTCAGACGGTGGCTGGCGGTATCACGGTTTACCACTCTGCGGTTCACATTACGGCAGTTTCAAAAGCGTGTCGAAGAACTACGGTGGCCTTCAGGTAACGTAAAAACACGTACGGCTCTCTCTAGAGCCAGTGTTTGGTTTGTCCCTTCTGGACTACTGTAGAAACATGGTGCACTCCGTGAAGAGGACCCGTTCCCTATGGAGATATGAAGGGCTCATTCTAAGCTAACGAAAACACAACGAGTCTTAGTTTCAGGTGATATATATTTATATACATATATATATATTGATTGATTGATATTGTTTTCTTTAGTGTATAATCACCTGAAAATAAGAATCGTTGTGTTTTCGTTAGCTTAGACGTAGCCGTTTATATCTACATACGGAGCGGGTCCTCTTCACGAAGCCGGTTTCTACAGTAGCCCAGAATGGACAAACCAAACATTGACTCTAGAGAGAGATTTTTGTGTTTTTGCGTCGGCCACCGTAGTTCTCAGACACAAAGAAGTTTCAGTTAGCTGCAATCTGCGACCTCACCGCTAGACGCCGCCAGATCCTACACACTGCACCTTTAAAACCAAATCCTACAGATGTGATTGGATCACTCAAATGTGGTTGAGCATGATGACTGTTGGCGCCCACCTACACCTCCCTCACCCACATTATTAGATCAGGAGGATAAATAAGGGTTAAATGAATAATTGACTTCAACCACATTGTTTTGGAAATGTTAAAGTCGTTTTTTTCCAGCTGTTTTAGGTCGTACTTATGAGCCGATTTCAAATTTCACGCTACTTCTGACGTCCAGCTCTAATACAACAAATGAAAAAGATTTTTCTTGTATTTTGACAGTTCCTTCGCGCATTCGCATCTCTAACTTGTCCTATGCTCAGTTCGATAAATGAGGCCCCAGATCTTTGAGTGCCTCTCTGCTGCGTACGCCCCGTGAGGCAGATACTGGCAATAGAGCAATATAGACAAAAAAAAAAACAGACGGTGTTAGTGTCCTACTTTGTGACATCTTCACTACTGTCGCCTCGGCTTTTTCTGTATCGTAGAGTAGGTGCGAGCGACCAGCCAGCCAGCCAACCAATCAATCAATCAGTCCGTCGACTCTTAAATACCCTTAGACGAGCTGATCAACCGCTATCTCTCACAGGCTAGCAAAGGGCTGTGGTAGTGTCAGCGTGCGAGGAGGTGTGAGGAGTTTTCAAGGGCTGATCCATCCAATTTTCTTTATTTTTTGTTTTTGCATGGCTGCTGCCGGTTGAATTGCACATCGACACGAGGACAGGTCGCGCAGGGATTATTTTAAACTCCCCTTTTTAGCTCGGACAGAAGAAGAGAGATTAAAATCTGATACCGTGAGTAGTGATATATACCAAAAAGCTAAAGGACGCTAAATCTCTTTAATTGTCCTCCATCCTGGTTGCCTCTAATGATCAGTTAATGACAGATTGGAGTTTGGCCTCCAGATTGTTCTTGGCTGCGTGCGCCCCCGACCCCTTCCCATTAACAGCTTGACCTTACCTCGCCTCACGTCACGCCACGCCCATCGGTTTGCACACATCAGAGTGGGATGTCACTACACTTGCCTCTGGATTTTCATACATTTTACCCCCCCACCAGTTGATCGCTTGATATTCTTCCGTGACGTGTTGTTGGTTTGTTTTCCTCGACAAACTGTGATGACGACATTCCCTCGAAGACAGCAGCGGATGTACTCGGCCCACGCTTCGTCCCTTCGATCTCTAGCCGTTCACTGATCTGAGTCCTGTGGATCTATGCAGATGAACCCCACCCCCAAACTAACACTCACCACCACCACCCCCGTTGTCCTTTCTGTTGTAAATATGTCCTGAGGATGTGGGAACCCCAAATGGCCGCCCTCCCTTCCCCCTTTTTCCCCACACCGCCCTTGCCCACCCCCCCACTGTTGGAATCTCACTGTGTTTTCTGTTCGCCTCCTTGGTTTTCGTCTGTTTTTTGAGATTTTTGCCGCATTTTTCCGTTGTCTAAAGCAGTGGTGTGAGTTGATGAGTAGGACTAAGCTGGATGTTAAAAAGACGAGATGAAGAGGTCTTGAGAAAAATATACGAGAAAAAAAAATTAAGCTTGAATGAGAAAAGGGTTCAAATATAGAGAAAAAATTACGATAAAGTTGTCATATTGTCATACTAGAGATGCTTTAGTTTGCTAATTTACTTTCTTTTTTTTCTACAAAAGACTTGGATGAAATTATTTATAAAAATGCGTCCCACGAGTCATGATCTTTTTTGGACGTAAAACAAATACATTTATTAACATTTTGTTCAAAAGAAAATAAATATAAATTATGTTAAACATTACTGGTGTTTGTGCTTTTTTTCACCGAGTGTCTTTGACGTTGATAATAACAGAACCCCAAAGTGTTCAATATATAAATTAAAAAGATATTATGAAATAACGAAAAAAATGTGTAAAACATATCAATGGTCTAATTTTAGAAATTTGTATTAAATAATGATGAAACATTTTTACATCATTATTTTTATAATTTTATTGGATGTGTTTTTATTTAATTTTAGAGATTTTTATTTAATAATGATGAAGTAACATTTCATTTTTATAATTTTATTGGATTGGATTTTTATTTATTTTTAGACATTTTTATTTAATAATGATGAAGTAACATTTCATTTTCATAATTTTATTAAATATGATTTTTATTCATTTTTATTTAATAATGATGAAATGTTATTTCATCATTATTTTTTTTAATAATTTTATTTGGTGTGATTTATGTTTTATTTTAGACATTTTGATTTCAAAATGTCTACTTTTATTTCATGTCACCTTACATAATGACATATTTTATTCCATAATGACAATGAGTTGAGTTTGAATGATTTCACAAATTATTTCATTTAATTAACATATTTAAATAAATGTATTCATGTGATTATTTACTTTATATTTATGTATGTATTTACTTAATATTGAACACTTTGAGTCTCTGCAGGCATATACAGTATCATCATGTTCCTCGTGTTGACCAGCAGAGGGCAGTACAGCATCACATACCAGAGTGAATATCCTCATGGAGCAGGTTTGATGAACAGTTACTGTATCAGTCAAGTCAATATCTTTCCTCCACACAGGACATCTTTCTCAACCTGAGTGTGAAACATCATTTAGTCTTGTAGAGTATAAAAAACTGATTTCTCACTTGTGGGCATCATCAACATGATGAACTTCTAATGATTCTCCAAACAGGCAAAACATCTGGACTCAAATAAAATGATTTCTCATGAAAACAATGGAAGTAGAAACGCTTCTGGGTCTGAGACATTTTTATTTAATAATGATGAATTATCATTTCATTTTTATAATTTTATTGGATGTGTTTTTATTTAATTTTAGACATTTTTATTTAATAATGATGAAGTAACATTTAATTTATATTATTTTATTGGATGTGTTTTTATTTAATTTTAGACATTTTTATTTAATAATGATGAAGTAACATTTAATTTATATTATTTTATTAGATGTGATTTTTATTTAATTTTAGACATTTTTATTTAATAATTATAAAATGTTATTTCATCATTATATTTCTAATCTTATTGGATGCATTTTTTATTTAATTTTAGACATTTTTATTTAATAAATATAAAATGTTATTTCATCACGATGTTTATAATTTTATTGGATGTGTTTTTATTTAATTTTAGACATTTTTATTTAATAATGATGAATTATCATTTCATTTTTATAATTTTATTGGATGTGTTTTTATTTAATTTTAGACATTTTTATTTAATAATGATGAAGTAACATTTAATTTATATTATTTTATTGGATGTGTTTTTATTTAATTTTAGACATTTCTATTTAATAATTATAAAATGTTATTTCATCATTATGTTTATAATTTTATTGGATGCATTTTGTATTTAATTTTAGACATTTTTATTTAATGATGAAGTAACATTTAATTTTTTTATTTTATTAAATATGATTTTTATTTAATTTTAGACAGTTTTATTTAATAATTATAAAATTGTATTTCATCATTAGGTTAATCATTTTATTGGATGCATTTTTTATTTAATTTTAGACATTTTTATTTAATGATGAAGTAACATTTAATTTTTTTATTTTATTAAATATGATTTTTATTTAATTTTAGACAGTTTTATTTAATAATTATAAAATTGTATTTCATCATTAGGTTAATCATTTTATTGGATGCATTTTTTATTTAATTTTAGACATTTTTATTTAATGATGAAGTAACATTTAATTTTTTTATTTTATTAAATATGATTTTTATTTAATTTTAGACAGTTTTATTTAATAATTATAAAATTGTATTTCATCATTAGGTTAATCATTTTATTGGATGCATTTTTTATTTAATTTTAGACATTTTTATTTAATGATGAAGTAACATTTAATTTTTTTATTTTATTAAATATGATTTTTATTTAATTTTAGACATTTTTATTAAATAATGATGAAATATCTTTACATCATTCTCTGCAGCAGAGAAGAAGCTGCTGGTGTGTTTGAGGCCGCAGGAGAGCAGAGCTCCGTGCCCAGAGAGGAGTGTGTTACTCAATGCATAGCCATCGTTCAATCTCTGAAAGTTATCTTCTCTGCACAAAAGTTATTCAGGAAACACTTGCCAAAGAAACATCAGTTTGTCACAGTCAGCCATGTTTTTGTTTACATTTTTACGCCTTGCACCTGTAAAGTTTCCGATCTCCGAGTTGTCTCGAACGCAGCATGAGTGATGGAACTAAACACAGGTGTGTAACAGGTGTATGCTGCGTCTGGCTAACTGCTACATTGAGCTGCGTTAATTGAGGAACTTTTACCTTCAGTAGGTGTGCATAACAGTTGAACAAAGCAGATTGTGAGGACTTCTCTGGCAACAAAACTCACAGCATGACCTTCAGACAGGTCAGTACAACAATACTGTTGTGTGTAAGAGGTGTGTAAAGTGTGTGCAGTCTGTCATTTGCATTTAAAGGGGCTACATTTGAAATTCAGAGCATATCAAAATGGCTGCGGCTGAGCCAACAGCTCACATTAGCTAGCCAGCTAGCTAACCTGGCTATGTCAACAAAGCACAGAGAAACTCAGATTACAACACACACAGAGGGAGAGAGACTTCATTCACTTCTATTCTTGTAAAGTTATGACTTTATTCTCGTAATATTACGACTTTTTTCTCGTTATATTACGACTTTTTTCTTGTAAAGTTAGGACTTTATTCTCGTAATATTACGACTTTTTTCTCGTTATATTACGACTTTATTCTCGTAATATTACAACTTTTTTCTTGTAAAGTTAGGACTTTATTCTCGTAATATTACGACTTTTTTCTAGTAAAGTTAGGACTTTATTCTCGTAATATTACGACTTTATATTACGACTTTATTCTCGTAATATTACGACTTTTTTCTCGTTATATTACGACTTTATTCTCGTAATATTACGACTTTTTTCTCGTTATATTACGACTTTATTCTCGTAATATTACGACTTTTTTCTCGTTATATTACGACTTTATTCTCGTAATATTACGACTTTTTTCTCGTTATATTACGACTTTATTCTCGTAATATTACGACTTTTTTCTTGTAAAGTTAGGACTTTATTCTCGTAATATTACGACTTTTTTCTAGTAAAGTTAGGACTTTATTCTCGTAATATTACGACTTTTTTCTAGTAAAGTTAGGACTTTATTCTCGTAATATTACGACTTTTTTCTTGTAAAGTTAGGACTTTATTCTCGTAATATTACGACTTTTTTCTCGTAAAGTTAGGACTTTATTCTCGTAATATTACGACTTTTTTCTCGTTATATTACGACTTTTTTCTCGTTATATTACGACTTTTTTCTCGTAATATTATGACTTTTTTCTAGTTAAGTTATGACTTTATTCTCCTAATATTACAATTTTTTTCTCGTTATATTACGACTTTTTTCTCGTAATATTATGACTTTATTGTCGTAATATTACGACTTTTTTCTAGTTAAGTTATGACTTTATTCTCGTAATATTACGACTTTTTTCTCGTTATATTATGACTTTATTCTCCTAATATTACAACTTTTTCCTCATTATATTACGACTTTTTTCTCGTAATATTAGGACTTTATTCTCGTAATATTATGAATTTTTTCTCGTAAAGTTATGACTTTATTCTCGTAATATTTTTTTTTTTTTTCTCGTGAAGTCATGACTTTTTTCTCGTAATATTACGACTTTATTCTGTAAATCTCCGATGTTTTTTCCCTCAATGTGGCCCTAATACTCTGTAGTACATTGTCTCTTTGGCCCTCACTGCATTAGACTTATATACTATATACTTAGACTATAAACTGTGTTACCTTCATCACAATGCTCAAATGTTTTGCGGCTCCAGACAGATTTTTTTTCTTTTTTTGCCTAAAATGTCTCTTTCGATAGTAAAGGTTGCTGTAACCCCTGCACTAGTGTGTATGTTGACATTTAATGCTAAGCCTTTTTTGTGATAAGATAATCGGAATGAAATGAAAAGTGGCTGCCAGGACGACAGTCTGGAGTGTTTTGGCTGTGGGATGAGCAGACAGTATGAGGCCATGTGTGAATTATTATACAAGGTACTAGGCTACATCTTTCTAAAGGCAAATAAACGCCCAATTAACTGACCAAGTAATGGCAGTGACTGTCGTACTTGAATAACTACAGTTGTTTGAGCTTATAATTAAAACTACTGATGCCAAGATTTTTTTAATCAAAGCAAATATTTAAATAAAAAAATTGTAATTTATTTCCTAATCCTTTGAATTGTGTGTTTTTATGCAAATAACCACTTTAGATGACAAGAATACTAAAGACAAGAAACTAAACCAATACCTTAATGCAGCCACGAGGTGGCACCGTAAGACCAGTTTAGATCCAAGAGTGTGCACTGAGGCAGGCTGCATGGATTTCCCCTCTCTAGAGCCAAATAAACAGGAAAATTATTTAATAATTTGATGGTAATATTATGAATTATACAAGTTTAATGTTAGAAGAAAGTATAGCATTTAAATAGGCGTAAAAAACAAGTGCATACAAGATCCCAATGGTGAATGTAAATAGAATATAAATATATAACAATATGAAAATAAGAGGACAGTATGATATACCTCACTGTGCTCACAGTAGAATATCTACAGACAACAACAAATACTCTAATAATGAACATTACTGTAAGCAAACCATCATTTTCCTCCTTGTCAACCTGTGATGTAACATTTTGACGAGCATCTGAGGTAATGCGGAGATAAACCTGTTAGTTAATCTTCTGGCTGTGAAAGTGGTTTAACTGCAATTTCCTCTCCGTGGCATTTCATGCAGTTTCCCACAGCAGAGCTCACACATCTCCCACTCAATTTCTCCCTCTAAACCACATGTCAACTGACCTGACATTTCCTCATCTCATGGGCCCCTTTTTCACTGTGCAGACCGTCAGATGTTTGAGTTGGGAAAACGAGGAGAGACTCCTTGAACTTTGACATCTATGCCAAGAAATTCTACTAATTGTAGTTTGAAAAAGCACTTTCTGGGTATGGACGTATCCATTAATGACCAAAATGTGAATGTTCAGATTTGAATACATCAGGAACACCATTCGGAAGCTGCAGAACGATATAGAAACCTATTCAGTAGTGGTTAAATTTCAGTTAGGTAAGCGGATAACTAATGATTTTGGCTCATATAATAGCATTAAAATGTAACGCTGTTCCCTGGTTCTAGATCGAACACACAACGGCTCCGGGAGCTTGTTCGACAGAGTATACAAGACAGATGGGAAGTGACACTTGTGTCCAGAGGGCACCATGTTAGACTGCAGAGTCACTGGACTTCAGTAGTGTTTGTGTAGCACCTTGCTTCTGCACTTCCCTCAGACAAAAGAGATCATGTAAACACATTATTCTCCTTCACTGTGATGTCGGACTGCCTAACTCCTCAAAGCTGCGTTTACAGTAGAAAACCCCAGCTGCTCTGCCTCCGGCAGCAGCACAAAATGCATCCAGCCAGGATTTGTTGTCACCCCTCCAACTCGCTGGTGCAGCGGGGGTCTTTGATGCAGACGATGCCAGGCGTCGGATGGATGGTGCGTTGGTCGAAGGGTTAGCCGAGGTGTCAGGTCGCTGGAGCGTTTCGGGGCGAGTTAGATGCCAGTTTTGTTCAATAAATAAACTCAGACTAGAGAGGGAAGTGGGCAGCGAGAGGACGAGATGTGGGAGGGATGCTGGCATCTCCGATTCATTTAGAGCGTGTGACAGCGAGAACACAGACTGGGCTTTTTGGTGTTGGTTGGTGGTGGGCTGTTTGATTTAAACACAAGCGCTGTACAGTATGTAGGGTTGTCAGAGTTAACGGCATTATAACGCAACTTGTGATGTTTAGGTTGTAGCGGGCTCAGTTTTAAAGCTAGAGTGAAGATACTGGCATCATATGAAACTAGAAAACCTAAAGAATCCATCGGTAACAACATGTCATACTAGGTTGTCGTGAAGGAGGTTTAATAACGCTCCAAACTTACGCTAAATTTTGTTGAGGAAAAACTGTCATGGTCATTTTCAAAGGGCTCCCTTGACCTCTGACCTCCAGATATGTGAATGAAAATGGGTTCTACGGGTACCCACGAGTCTCCCCTTTACAGACATGCCCACTTTATGATAATCACATGCAGTTTGGGGCAAGTCATAGTCAAGTCAGCACACTGACACACTGACAGCTGTTGTTGCCTGTTGGGCTGATTTGAGCATATTGTTTATGCTAAATGCAGTACCTGTGAGGGTTTCTGGACAATATCTGTCATTGTTTTGTGTTGTTAATTCATTTACAATCATAAATATATCCATACATTTGCATAAAGCAGCATATTTGTCCACTCCCATGTTGATAAGAGTATTAAATACTTGACAAATCTCCCTTTAAGGTACATTTTGAAAAGATAAAACGTGTGCAATTAATCACGATTAAATATTTAATCGATTGACAGCCCTTATTTTTTGAAATTTCTATTAAATCATGCTTTTACTTGCTCTAGAAAAATAAATGCAAATCGATCACATGTGTTGTTGACACATTGTTCACATCCCTCAGCTTCATGTGATGCGTTAGCCTTGAGCTACTGCCGTCCCTGTTTGTTTGTTGTAATGCAGTTATCAGTGAACGCCATGGTGATGAGAAACACACTGAAGGTGATGGCTTTCTTTTTCAATGTCTGCTCTCAGGTGGCTCAGTTTTGTAGCCGAGGACGAGAGTTTAATGGGAAATATAGGCTGGGATTAAATCCCGGAGGGCACAGGATGATCGTCAGTCTGGATGTTTTTCATCTCACAGCAGTTATAGACATGGATATACACTACATGAGCTGATTTTAATGAAATGTGGCAAGCTGTAAATATAATTTCGATTGTTGGCACACGCTGCTTTATGTGGAGTCAGCTGACACGATGCGACGTGAGCAATGCAGGCACATGAACTCATCTTTTTTTCCCACATGTCCAAGAATCTGTAAGAAGTCACAATTGCCAGATGGCTCGCGAGACGCTCCCGGCTGCACCAGACATTTAACAGATATCACTCTTTGTGAATCTCCCCCTCTAGCTTCTTTACACTTTTATGCCTCTGTATTTTTATTTTCCACTGCATGAATCATTCATAACAGTGTGCCGTATAACTGAGCTTTAAGTGAGTGATGGCACTGAAATGTCACAGCAAAGTTTTCCTTCAGCGAGCACTTACCATTCATAAGTGAGCCTTCTTCTTTGCCATCAATCTATTTTCCTCCTTTGAAAATGTCTCTAAGGTCAACACGGGTTGCCTTAGCGACAACACGACATGAATTCCTCATCTTCTCCGTCAGCACGGACGAAATTGAGGATACCAACGCACAGCTGTGGCTGTTAATCAGTCTGATCTATAGTTCAGGGTGACACTCTGTACCGCTGTGGACAAATAATTAAGCCCTTTGCCATTTTGTCTAATTAGAGCTGATATTATCATCTTGCTCCTACTTGAGGAAAAGCGTTAAGAAATCGAGCAACGTAATCACAATCAAGACACTCAAGAGTGAGAAACGCTTTATAAAGGTCAGTCGCAAGGAGTTAGATCGCCTGGCAGACAGAAATTACACTTTGTTCTGCTGATGATTTTGCAACGTGACATTTAATTTTCAGCATGCAGGGTGTACTGTTAAGAAGTTAAAAAGCCCACTAATACAATGTTTGTTTGACAAATTTAACTATCCAACATACAGTATTAACCCCTGACCGTTCTGCCCTCTGTTTTTAGAGGGGTCGAGGGGATGTTCAGCGGGAGATAAATAGTCAACAGTAGATGTCACTTAGAAGTGGTGTACATCATCTGAAAGCTAGGGACCTGAAGATTAATTTGAGATGCTGCTCAGCACTGTGTGTCAAGTTGTTCTAGTCATAAAGTGTATAAGAACATGCAGCAGTTTTTGTGTTGATACCATTTGTTACACAGATTTGGTGCTAAATCTAACCTTGTTTTACCACTTGAGAATTGATAAAAATGATAAATAATCCCTCCAAAATACCACATTAAGACACCAAGACCTTGAGGAACACCATAGAAAAAGCCATGCTGTGATTTGGTATCAAAAAACTTTTGACATTTGGAGATTTCTGCAAGAATTGCATTTTTCGGCGATTGGATGGTGAGCACTTCTGTTGTGTAAACTGCACAGAAACCCCCTTATTGTCAATCTAGCTAGGAAAGCCATCCATCCTCTGAATGTACCAGGTCTCTAGTTTGATCCATCCATCCTCTGAATGCTCTAGGTCTCTAGTTTGATCCATCCATCCTCTGAATGCTCTAGGTCTCTAGTTTGATCCATCCATCCTCTGAATGCTCTAGGTCTCTAGTCTGATCCATCCATCCTCTGAATGCTCTAGGTCTCTAGTCTGATCCATCCATCCTCTGAATGCTCTAGGTCTCTAGTCTGATCCATCCATCCTCTGAATGCTCTAGGTCTCTAGTCTGATCCATCCATCCTCTGAATGCTCTAGGTCTCTAGTTTGATCCATCCATCCTCTGAATGCTCTAGGTCTCTAGTCTGATCCATCCATCCTCTGAATGCTCTAGGTCTCTAGTCTGATCCATCCATCCTCTGAATGCTCTAGGTCTCTAGTTTGATCCATCCATCATCTGAATGCTCTAGGTCTCTAGTTTGATCCATCCATCCTCTGAATGCTCTAGGTCTCTAGTCTGATCCATCCATCATCTGAATGCTCTAGGTCTCTAGTTTGTGGCTGTAAAGTTTCATGAGGCTGTGATTATCCTAGAGGTCACCAAAGGTCATTTTATACAGTGAGGTCAAAATAAGTTAACATAGGTAGCCTAGCCTGCTGCTGAGTTTAATTCTGCAAGCTGGCAATGCTTTCCACTTTTAGACAGAACACTGTTTACAGGTCACAATAAAAAGCTATTCATATTTAGATTCATATCATTTTAATTAAATCTTAAATCTGTGGGAAGGTAAAACAAAAGCAGCAGATGCTCTCCTACACTAATGAGTGGTGTAATGATCAGAGTTTATTAATAGAAAGAAAACAGAAATAATTAACTTTAGAAAACCTTCATCTACCTGCTTCCAGTTTGAAGTTGGATCACACAAGCTGAACAATGCTGACTCATATAAATATCTTGGCGTCTGTATTGTTGACCATATGAGTTTGATAAAAGGTGTTAAGGTTCTTGCTGAATCAGCAGGTAGAGCTCGGACCATCTGGAAGATATGAGTTGTTTCAGGCTTGTGTGTGTCCTGTACGTGATTATATTGCCGGGGTTAGAGGCTTTAGAAATATTGCAAAACAGTACCATAAGATATTTTTTGGGTGTGCACAAATACGCACCCGATTGAAGATCTTTATACCTCAGTTATGGAACCGGTTACTCGATATTTGTGAAAGTACTGTAGGTTGAAGAGGCAAATATTTATCTGGGATAAGCAGACTATTGGTTCTTGGTCTAAAGATATACTGTATGCACATTGTTTTAGTGACAAATTCTCAATATTGGTTTGTTTAGAGAATCTGTTTTTGTCAAGAACAAAAGGCAGTGGGCTGACGATGATAAAAAACTGAATATGGTACGGGAGAATTATGTTGTGCATGATTTGTCTAAAAAGCAAAGGTGTCTATTTGCTCAGTTGAGATCTGGTATTTTACCTTCGACTGTTGAAACTGGACGGTATGTTAATCTAGACAAAGAAAAGCGGAAATAAAAAATGAATGAATCAATATTTATAGTTTGGAGTTAGCTATACATGTGAGTCATTTGTATTTAATTAGCTTTTGGATAAACTTCATGGTTGGGCTTATATTGAGTATGGAAATTATGTAAAATATGTACGGAAACGCGCTACAAACGTCACTAAAAACACGTCATAAACGTCACTAACGTAACTTACAAAACTAAACACCGGTCTTGCACAAAGTCGTGTGTTTGTCGGACCCATCCACCTCTCCACCAGCCTGCCATTTATACGCCACGCAACAAAACTACGGTAACGTCCGCAATTAGGTTTAGGAAAAACATCAGGTTGGGCTTAAAATAAGTACATAAACTAAGTAAAATGCGTACAGAAATTACTACAAATTAGTACTAGGTTTAGGTTAGTTTTAGGTTTAGGCAACAAAACCACTTAAAACACGCTAAAAAAGTCACTAAAAACACGTCACTAACGCAACTTACAAAACTAAACACTGGTCTCGAACACCGGTCTCCTGGTTTAAAGTCGCTTTTTATTCTACGTCACTAGCTCTGAGGGTAGTATATAACACGGATGTGTTTACATTGCATGACACGCCAAAAGCAAGACTGGCGTTCTTATTGCATGCTAAATGCTTTGTGCATTATCGTGGCATTCATATGCCTTTTCATGCAAACAGGCTGACCGCTCAGTAAGTTCATCTTACCCTGATTTAAAAGTCAGCTCTGTTTGCAAAAATTCAATGTCTAAAGGTTGTTTAAGGCTGTCAAATCTTTGTGGAAAACCCACATTGATGTGAAGTGAAGTTCAGTCAAATAATGTGAAGTGAAGTTCTCATTAACCCGCATTGATTTTAGACTGAAATCTATCGAGCTGAAATTGGGCTTAATGACGCGGTTGAAATGTTCACATTCAGGCTTCAGGCAAGTTGTCTTTTCCTCAGGGGCAATTACAGCTGTCATATTCATGCAGGTCCCTCAGAGGGAGCTGGAGAGAATCTGCCACTAAGCGAAAAATGTCTCAGAAATAGCAAATGGATGTGCTTTGAAATAGGTGATTTATACGTTTCTGTGATTACGGTACGGCACAAAACACACACCGTTTCAAATCAATGCGTTTCTCCCACACAGCGAGCGTGTCGGCATGCAGGACGGCGTCGAGTGCGGTGCGACCGAGGCTGCTGGCTACCTGATTACCTGGAGGGGACGGAGAAATCATGGGGTGCAAACACTTAAAACCCACAGCACCCACACACACTGATTCGAATCAGGGAAGGACTGAAGAGCGGAGAGCGAAGTGATTGTTGTGGAGAGATGAGAAGAACAAAGCCCCGGACTGCATTTAAAAACACAGCTCTTTTCTATGTCGGAGAGTCAAGTAGCTCTTGTGCCTCGCTGGTTGAAAACGTACAGTGTGTGTGTTTACTTAAATTCTTCACCCCCCTCTCTACAAACATGACATCGTCCCCTGATAAACTGCTGCTGATAAATTACCCTTTAATCTTGAAATCATCAGAATTTCCTTCTGGTGCTAAAAATAATTTGACTCCAAATCAATCACGGAGCTCTTTGGCCTCGGGGCAGATGGAAGAGATTGGTCTTCACTACAACATAATCACTGCACCCTTTTGTGGTCATAGTTTCTCTTTAATAACTAATACAGCAGAGGGGTATTTTAGCACTTACGTAATTTAGTCATAACTTAGGGGTATGTAGGAGATCTGATAATAATGAGCTGAACAACTTCATCTTTTGCCTACCCAAACATTTCCCTTGGAGGGCCAAAACTGGAGGGCCATGGGCCAAAATGAAACACCTATTGTATTGTATTGTATTATTAAGATGCAAAATGGTACTAGGATCCCAAGTTCCCTTAATTGAATATGTTTTACATAGTTAGCCCCTTAAAACCCACCTGCTGAATACAATTGGGCTCATTTATGCAATTTATGCATTTCCAAGACTGTTTAGGGACCCCAGTATGTAGAAATATTAAAATACACCATTTTTAGAACAAGCAAAAATAACACATTTATACTGCATTCAAAGAACTGCATGTTTTCCCCAAACTGCATATGATTATCATAAAGTGGGCATGTCTGTAAAGGGGAGACTCGTGGGTACCCATAGAACCCATTTTCAGTCACATATCTTGAGATCAGAGGTCAAGGGACCCCTTGACAAATGGCCATACCAGTTTTTTCTCACCAACATTTAGCCCAACCTTAGAGTGTTAGCCTCCTTCCTGACAAGCTACCATGACATGATTGGTACTAATGGAGTCCTTAGGTTTTCTAGTTTCATATGATGCCACTATCTTCTAACCATAAACCCGAGTTTGGTACGGCCTCCAAAAGACAGTAAAGTCGGTTGGGTATTTTAATAAAAAAAAAGAATTTGCTAACATCTGGTGGGCCAAATCAAACCTGATGGCGGTCCAACTTTGGCCCCAAAAGTGAAGCCAAAACATCTGGATCGCCCCCTGGTGGCTGGCTGCAGTATAGCTCATAAGTAGGGATGCACCCTATCGGGTCCGATACTGTGCTCATGTACTCGTACTCGCAAAACGGCTCCGATACTACGGCACCAATACCACTTTACGGCAGCCTGACGTTAACCTCTCGTCACCATCTTTCGGGTCCTATCGCACGCGCTCACGCTCCACCTCCTCGACGGTGCGGGCGAGACGGGTCGGGTGGGTTGCAAACATCGCCGCAGACCTACCGAGGTCCAAGGACCTACCGCCGACAAACTACAAAGTCAAAGTTCACGTCAAATACATTTTTCCCGATTCTGATTGGTCAATTATGGCGTTCTACAGCCTGTTATTTCTTTATAACAGACTGTTGTTATGTATAACAGACCGTTGCTATGGCACAGTTCTAATGTCGGACTCTGACGGACAATTTCTGTGTCAAATAATTGATTTCTTAAGTAAGTAGTCGTGTAATAAGCGGGATAATGTACAGCTGGTGGGTCAAACCCCCTTCAGGGCGATGAAAGACCTCTCCTCCATCACCCTGTCGGGGTTTCTCTCACAACAATAACCGGCTCGCGGTACATTATCTCTTCCTTATCTCGTGTTTAATTCATACACAAACAACATGTACAGGAAGTTACAAGCACTCTCACTTTCAAGCTAAGCTAATTGCCTGCACTTGCTCCAGCTTCATGTTTATCATACCGACATGAGTGGTATCTAGTTTCTCATCTAACTTGCTGCACTTTTCAAAGACACTTAAAGCTCAAGTATTAGCCCGCCTGCGCTAATGTGTTGTTTAAAACATCTCTGGTGAACGTTGCAGTGAATTTCAGGTACAAAGTAAAAGTGTCTCTCTTATGTCCAAGAGCTCAGGATGTCCTCTTCACAGTCTGCTTGGTTTGGAGGACTCCTGCACTCTTGTGCAGCTTAAGAGGTTGGAAGAAAGGAAGGTAACTGAGGGTGAAACGCCTGTTTGGTGTTTTGTTAAATGCCCTGTCAGTTTCAGTACGGCACACTTGCTTAAAGGAACAGTGTGTAACATTTAGGGGGATCTATTGGCAGAAATGGAATATGCAATCTGCAACCACACCACTAGATGCCGCCAAATCCTACACACGACACCTTTCATTTAGTACCTCAGAATGATTTTATTTCCAGTGGAAAGCTACTGGCAGTGCTGCAGGCATGCAGGCGCAGAAAGCTGCTGTCTTTAATTTCATCTGAAGTGTGATTCTTTCCAAAGACGCTGTCATAAATAAATCAGTTTAAAGACACAAAAGGAATGAGATTAAATCATCACTCAACAGTCCCGGAATTGGGAATTAATGTTTCTCCGAAGCCTTCAGTGAATAACTGAATGAACATCCTTATGAGTATAAGGCACCTTTTATTTCTATCATACAGAGAATAGAGAAAGCACACGCAGTAAAAACAGATTAACAAGCATGTGAAAAGTCAATTTACAGGATGAATGAATTGTAATTAGTCTCCTCGTGTGAGCTAAACGATCACCTGACGACAAACTCTGCTAGTGAAACGTCTGAATTCAGTGTTCCTGGGGAAAGAGATGAATAATGTGAGCAGCCTGGCAGGCACACACAATTGTTAGACTCATAAGGCTTAAGAAACTTTGAGTTGGAAGTCTCTGAGCGGAGTATAATTCATTCTCCGACCAGAATCTTTCACGGTTAGGTGGAGTGATGGAGGGAAAAAAACTCTCAAATCTCATTTCCATAAATGGGCTATTCTGTAGAGCCACGCGGTGTGAATACATTTCGGGGGGGAAAGGCAGTCTCAGAGAAGCCAGATTGAACTTTTGTTATGTCAGTGTTGTAGCAGCAATGATTTCCAAAACCCCTGCGGAGGGCCAGAGATATTTCACTGCAACAAGCGTGAAAATAAACAGCTATTATTGGGGTTAAAGCCAAGATCTGACAGTGAGAACATCAGCGTGATCCATCACTTCTCAAGGACAGACACGAATAGAGACCAAGTTGGCGGTGAAATGGTGCCTGACGTAGCTGCTATTACTGTGATGGTTAATGCAGTTTGAAGAGAATTAGCATTTCGATAAAGTGGAAGCCCTTAATAAGCATAAACATTAAAGAAATACGCCTCCCTTCCTTCCTGTTTTTGCTTTATTGCAAGTGCTATTGCATGATTAGCTTGCTGGCTGAACAGCAACTATGCAACACTTGAACTTGACTTACCAAAAGGGAAATTCGCTTGGTTGAGGGTGCAAAAAATATACAAATAAAATCACTATTTTTATATTAATAATGGATCAAATCAATGCTTGTAATGTGAAAATTGCAGCCAAGGCTGTCTCAATAACTGCAACAATACAATACCAAAAGACCTTCGACTGGTGTTGGTAAGGAGTCTACAGAGAAGAGAGTCCTTCATCTCTGAAGCCTTTTCTCTCACTCTCTCCTGTCAGCCTCTTTTGAAGCGGTCAGGCTGATATTCTCTGGCTGTTTCTAATATTTCTCAGACTTTATTTTTGTCCCTTTGAGCTCTTTACAATGACATTCAATGACAGCAATATTTCTTTGCTGTTTGTCAGATATTCAGTTCGGTGTCGGCTTCTGCAGTAAAAGCTCGACTTGTTTTCACTTGTCAGGAATTTATTTACTTCAAAAACATGTTTAGATCAACCATCTGAAACTACGTTTAAAGGTGCAGTGTGTAGGATTTGGCGGCATCTAGTTGGTGTGGTTGCAGATTGCAACCGACTGAGTACTCGTCCACTCACTCCTCCCTTTCCAAGACTGCGGTAACGTGAGCTGCCGAGTACAAAACCGTGCACTCTGCAGCTCACGTTACCGCAGATTCACATTCGAGTCGGAGAACTACGGTGGCCTTCAGGTAACGTAAAAACACGAAAGTCTCTCTCTAGAACTAGGGATGCATCAATACCACTTTTTTTCAAACCGAGGAAAAGTACAAGTACTTACATTTGGGTATTCGCCGATATCGAGTACCAATACGAGTACTTCTCTGTGCCAAAAGACCCTCGTTAACAGCAAGCTGGAGGGTGTGAGCGACACACGGCAGGCTGGGGAGTCCCACATACGAGGCAGTGCGCCGCCACCGGCTCTAGGTCGGCTTGGAAAGGCTCGGGGTGAAGGTGGCTTGCGGCCGCAGCTTTACAGCGCTCCCTGCCCGGACCTTGTGACACAGTGGACGAAGGGCACGCTGCGCCCTGTCTCCCCGCCGGGGAGGGACGGGGCCCCTTTCTCTCGGTGCGACTGTCGACCGGGGCGGACTGTCCTTAGTGCGCCCCAACCGCGTCGTGCCCCCAGGGCGGGGCTCGGACCACGTAAGAGGCGCCTGGGGTCTGTGGCGATGTCTGCAACCCACCCGACCCGTCTTGAAACACGGACCAAGGAGTCTAACGCACGCGCGAGTCAGAGGGTGCAAGCAAAACCACGTGGCGTGATGAAAGTGAGGGTTTTGCACGTTTCACCCGCACCGTTGGGGAGGTGGAGGTTGAGCGCGTGCGATAAGACCCGAAAGATGGTGACGAGAGGTTAATGTCAGGCTGCCGTAAAGTGGTATCGGTGCCGTAAAGTGGTATCGGTGCCGTTGTATCGGAGCCGTTTTGCGAGTACGAGGACGGATACATGAGCACAGTATGATACCTGATACTCGGTGCATCCCTGTCTAGAACTAGTGTTTGGTTTGTCCGTTCTGGTCGGGACCTTTGCTTGGTCACCAACTGTCAGTACAACAAGGCTTCTTACTTCACTGATTTCTAATTAGTTTCAGCTCAGTGGGTGATTATAATCTATTTCGTCATATACGCACAGAAAACAAGTCAGGCCGACAACGAAATGCTGTAAAAAAACAACAAGTGAAAGAAAGCAGCAGGAGCTTTAAATCACTTTGAGGCTACTTAATTCAAGAGACTGTTTGTGGATGCTGATTTATGAGGCTGTGAAAAGGCCCGTGCAGCCAGTTTATCTGTCTGTCGTCTCTTTTCTCCAAGAAAACTGTGTAAACATTTCAAACAGAGCCATTATCTCGCCGTTGGAAGTTTCAGAGAATTATCATATTTCTTTGAACTTTGAAGGGAACGTGTCATTTTACTTCCACGGCTCCGAAATTGGGATGTAGTGTGAGTTTGACTGAAGAGACGTCATGTATACAGTAGTTGTCATGGTACATATGGGGCTTCCATCTGGAGTGGGGATCTTGTGAACGGCTAGTGATCTGTACATGGCAAAATGTACATATTCATGCATAGACGCCTGTATTTGTATGCCGAGAATACACATTACAAAACATATTTTCTCATTATTGTGTATCTTACTGTATCTTAATGACATTAGTGACACTGCTGTGATTTTACGCAGCCTGCACACGCTCTGTAATTGTCCATTATACAGTTTTAATACTATTTTCTTCGTCTAGTCCATCCGTCTTTGTCATATTGAATCACAGGGAACATTGAGTCTTTCTGTACTGATCAGTTTTTTGGAGATAATGTTGCACAGATGAGGCGCAGATGAATATAGTTTGACAAAAAAGCATTGCAACCCACAGCAGTGGATCCCAACCTTTTTTCCTTGAATCCCCCCTTACTTTCATCGAGAAAAAAAAGGTCATAACGCTAAAAACAAATTACAAATCCTCAAACTAAATCCTCAATTTGCATAAAATGATTGAGTGTATTGAATGAGTTAGTCTATTAAATTAACTTTCTTTAATAAATAGAACTCCTCAGTTTCGTCAACATAAAGTGATGATGTTTTGACATACATACATATGATCTTTCTTTTGGTAATGATTTAATTAATTTACTTTATTACACGGCTTTGTTGAATACTTGATTTTGATTGGTTAATCACTGCATTCTACGGTCTATTATTTCTTTATAACAGACCGTTGCTATGTATAAAAGACCGTTGCCATGTATAACAGAACGTTGCCATGTATAACAAACCATTGCTGCCATGTATAACAGACCGTTGCCATGTATAACAGACCGTTGCTATGTATAACAGACCGTTGCCATGTATAACAGACCATTGTTATGTATACCAGACTGTTGCTATGTATAACAGACCGTTGCTATGTATAAAAGACCGTTGCTATGTATAACAGACCGTTGCTATGTATAAAAGACCGTTGCTATGTATAAAAGGCCGTTGCTATGTATGACAGACCGTTGCTATGTATAACAGACCGTTGCTATGTATAACAGACCGTTGCTATGGGCGCAGTTCTGATGTCGGACTCAAAGTCAAAGTACACGTCTAATACATTTTTCCCGATTCTGATTGGTCAATCACTGCGTTCTACGGTCTGTTATTTCTTTATAACAGACCGTTGTTATGTATACCAGACCGTTGCTATGGACGCAGTTCTGATGTCAGACTCTGGCGGACCGTTTTTGTGTCAAATTATTGATTTCTTAAATAAGTAGCCGTGTAATAAGCGTGATAATGTACAGCTAACGGGTCATCGTTGTGAAATAAACCCCTTCAGGGTGATGCTATTACCCAACAATGACCGGCTCGCTGTGCATTATCCCTTTCATAATAGGTTGGGATCCACTGCCTTACAGTATTTCAGGCTTTTGTTATCGCCTGACTGATCTCCCTCTTTAGGAGTACAGCCTGCATCTTGAGAAGCCGTCAGACCACAATTCATCCAAACCTACTATAAAGCTAATTACGAAGCATGAGCTCCCTTTAACTCTGACTTTCACGTCACTGGAGACCTTTTGGGTTTGCCCCGAACGTTTTAAAGAAATGAAAGCAAACCATATTTTGCTCATCAAGTTTAAAGACGTAGCGCAGCTTGTTTACAAATTGGGCAGAAATGAAAAAGTGCAGTTCAAGGGGTCAATATTTGCATTGAGAGGCTTCAACTTCAAATAGATTAGAATTAAAATTTAGCCTCAAAATGTTGTTGTTATAACCTGCCATGCTGGTTTTAGAAAAACATCATGGAGGAGATTAGCACAATGAAGACAAGGACAAATCTTTTAAGCAAACCAGGCTTATTGACTTAAGGCTTTTACATGCTGTACGACTTGTTAAATAATAAGTCAAATGTTTGTAGGCTCACCTTTAGCATGATACACCTCGAAGGTAAAGGGCACAACAACATTTGCACAGTGGAATAAGAGCTCCGGCATGTGACACCTCGGGTGTTGATCAGCAGCTCAGAGATAAACACTCAAAACCAGACGACTGAGAGTCTTTAAAGGGACATTATTCTTTATTTATTTAAGTTTTTTCCTCAGGTTATCTAGTTTCATATGATACCAGTACTTTCACCCTCAAGGAGCGGAAGAGGTACAAAACCCAGAGCATCAAATCAACACGTTAAGGTTATAGAGGGGTTTATGTGCTGGTCTGTTTCTTGGCAGGTGCAGTATCACCTTGAGGTTGCCAGGCAACCAGCATCAATTCAAAGAAGTCACTACAGCCGGCCAAGAAATAGTCCCGAGATAAAACATGTTGATTAATTAGCTGTTTCCATTCTTTATTCTAAGCGGCTACTGACTGTGGCCTTATATTTAACATCCGCGCATGAGTATTAATCTTCTCAATCTAACTCTGCACTGTAAAAAAAAAAAAGTTCTTACAGTCTTTTATTATATTATAGTATATTATATTATATTATAGTATAGTATAGTATATTATATTATATTATAGTAAAGTATATTATATTATATTATATTATATTATATTATAGTATTTTATATTATATTATATTATATTATATTATAGTATAGTATAGTATATTATAGTATATTATATTATTTTATATTATATTATATTATATTATATTATAGTATAGTATATTATAGTATATTATATTATATTATATTATATTATAGTATTTTATATTATATTATATTATATTATATTATATTATATTATAGTATTTTATATTATATTATATTATATTATATTATAGTATAGTATAGTATATTATAGTATATTATATTATTTTATATTATATTATATTATAGTATAGTATATTATATTATATCATATTTTATTATATTATAGTATATTATAGTATAGTATATTATAGTATATTATATTATTTTATATTATAGTATAGTATAGTATAGTATAGAAAGAAATACAAGAAATTTTACATTTTTTGTCTGTATTTCAAAATAACAGAAAAAAAATGTAATAATTACATGTTTCATTTGTAATTTATATGTAAATGGTCTTAGATTTACAGTATTTTTTGTGATCACAATCGTAATTATGTGTATTTAAGCTTTTCTTGATAATTTTTAAAGATAATTATTCTGTTTTTTAGAGGTTTATGACTCTATTTAACAATTAATTTATGTATATTATGTAAAAATACAGATTTTTTTTTGCAAAACGTCTGAGTTAATGTCAATTTGGGCTTTTGCAACGTAAAATTACATGTTTCATTTGTGATTTATATGTAGATTTACAGTGTATTACTCTAGTCTAACAATAAATATATGTTAAAAGTAAAATATTTCTTGTAAAATTACAGTAATAAAGGCTAATTATATAAAGATAATTACTGTTTTTACAGTTTATTTATGTTAATTAACGGACAGTATTTTTTCCGTTTTTTAACAGACATTTTCTGGCGCCCCTGCTGCCGGAAAATTTACGTTATTTTACACTTTTTACAGTGTAGGCAAGAAAGCAAATCAGGATATGTTCGCAAAACGTTGTACGTATTACTCCTCAGGATTCAATCCATATCTGTCAAACTAGCCTTGGACAGCTTGAAGGTTCACTCTAGACCTTGCAAACTGCAGTTTGATAAAAACAAATGAGTCAATATAATATTGAATTTGGTCTGGTACATCTCGGTGGGCGTATAGGCTATACTTTGCCCTGTCAGAGCTCTAAATTTCATACTGTATATGCACATATTCTGCTTGTTGAGTGTTGACTATGATCTAAATCTCTGTGTGTTGTTTGATGATCGTTTTCGGCCTCCAGCAACTGACCTTTGTGGATTTTCAGTGGTTGCCTGTTATTTTTAGCTGACCTATGCTGACTGACTGCAGAAAATAAACTCCTCTGTCATTCGTCACCTACTCTCTCAGTGTGGGCGGACACTGACTGATGATTTTAATGGAAAGAACAAGCAAGAGGGATACTGTACATTAAGTTTTAGGGGATATATAACAAGCCTTCTCTTTATATGGATGACCCAGCGAGCACACTCTACCTTTTGCTCATGTGACTGCTCACTCTCAGTCCCTTGGGTGCTGTGCCTTTCAAGATGATTGACAGCATCCCGCTAGGTTAAGTCAACATTTCTCCGCTGGATCAGTCAGAATGATGTTTCTCCCGGGGGGATTAAATTTCATATTTCATGTGCCACTCTAAGAAAAATGGCAAAAATCTTAGACGTACTCCCACATTTGTGACATTTCACATCAGCAGTGAGCAATGAAAGTGATTTGAAAAGGCATTGACTCAGCTTTTCCCATGCAAAGGATAAGATGAGAGTAAAATTACAGCTTAAAAAAGCTGCTACTCTCCTGTAAAACACACCGTAACATGCCCATATATACTGCAGCAGCCACTGGACACCTGCTGCCAAACATCCACTAAAAATCCCTTACATTTTCCCCACAACAATGTATAGTTTCTACGTTTGTCTTGGCGGAAAGAAGAGTATTTTTTTAGCGTGTTTTCTTGGTTGAAAGGTTTCAGCCACGATGGATGTCACTTCCTCATCTCATCTCCACCTCCCCTTTCACAAAACATGAATCGTCTGGCTCCAGTACAGTCTTTAATACATTTAAGTTGTCCAGTATCTAGATGGCTAGTGAACAGTTCATTAACTAAAGTGGATGCATTCACTGACCTATGCGGCTCTCTTGTTCACTCTGATTTATTGCATTTTGTATTGAAATTCTCCCCTTTACAGACATGCCCACTTTAAGATAATCACATGCCGTTTTATGCATGCAGTATAATTGCATTATTTTCTCCTATACTAAAATGGTGTGTTTGAATATTTCTGCATACTGGAGTCCCTAAACAGTCTTGTAATTGCATAAATTGGTTATCTCTGTAAAGCTGAGACTCTTGGGGATCCAATGAGTCCAACTGTATTCATGTGTGGTGACGTTAATCCCCATAGGAGACATTTCATTGTAGTGAGACCATATTTTGAAACGTGACCTCACTGTATAAAATGACCTGTGGTGACCTCTAGGATAATCACAGCCTCATGAAACTTTACAGCCACAAACTAGAGACCTAGAGCATTCAGAGGATGGATGGCTTTCCTAGCTAGATTGACAATAAGGGGGTTTCTGAGCAGTTTACACAACAGAAGTGCTCGCCATCTAATCGCCGAAAAATGCAATTCTTGCAGAAATCTCCAAATGTCAAAAGTTTTTGACACCAAATCACAGCATGACTAGCGTGTCTTAATGTGGTATTTTGGAGGGATTATTGATCATTTTGATCAATTCTTGAGTGGTAAAAAATGGTTAAATGTAGCACAAAATATGTGTAACAAATGCGATCAACACAAAAATTGCTGCAACAACTTATTCGACATAATAGAGCATGGGAATGACCATCATATACTTCTATCATAATGTTCTAAGCTGCATCCCAAATTAATCTTCAGGTTCTCAGCTTTCAGATGATGTACACCACTTCTATGTGACATCTACTGTTGACCTGCTATCTCCCCCTAAAGATCCCGTGTACCCCCCCTAACAAAGACAAAAATAGGTCTGTGAGAAAGAGGGTCGGAGTGGAAAAGGTTAATCTAAACCACTACAGTCCATGTTTGCTCAGCCAAAAATGTTGGAGACATTAGTGGTGGTAAAAGTACAGTGTGATATCTCAGACCAGTGAACAGTGAGGGTTGGATCCAAAACACAAACTGTGGCCGTAATATCCTGCTTTATGTTCCATCTCGACCCTTTAAGGTGAGACTGTGAAGCTTTTGAGAAAAGAAATAACACCGTCTCTTACAAGCAATGAAACACCTTCAGTACACTCAGGGGTTGCAGTATGCTGCTGATGTGTTGTAAGCTAATGTTAGATAGATTTTGCTGTGTCATAGCAAGAACTCTGAAGCTTTTGAAGTGACACATCCGCTCTCATGCTGCTGGAACAAATCTCACGCCAAGTAAGAGGAAGCCTCACAGCCACTTATTTCTTCATGTAAAATATATAGTTACATATGTTAAATAGGCTTTTCTCTGCACACAAGATTAAGTCTGAACTTCAGGCTTTTTTTTCACAGTTTGTGTGGCTTTAGTTGACAGACAAATCACCTTTAATGCAAATTCAGTTTTCTCTACAATTTCATATTTAATCAGTATAACAGTAGCACAAGCAACGAACAGTAATAAAGTCAGCAAACTTATTCAGTAAAATCAGTTGTAGCTACACAGAAATATCTGTGTCTCCTACATTTTTGGCTGAGCAAACATTGACTGTAGCGGTTTAGATTAAGCTTTTCCACTCCACCCCTCTTTTTCATAGACCTATTTTTGTCATTTTTAGGGGGGTACAGGTTTAGGGGGAGATCGCAGGTCAGCAGTAGATGTCACATAGGAGTGGTGTACATCATCTGAAAGCTGGGAACATGAAGATTAATTTGGCAGCGTAGAACATTATGATAGAAGTATAAGATAGTCATCTCCATGCTCTATTATGTCTGGGTTGATACCATTTGTTACACAGGTTTGGTGCTAAATTTAATAATTTTTATCACTCGAGAATTGATAAAAATGATGAATAATCCCTCCAAAATACCACATTAAGACACCAAGACCTTGAGGAACACCACAGAAAAAGCCATGCTGTGATTTGGTAGCAAAAACTTGCAAGAATTGCATTTTTCGGTGATTGGATGGCGAGCACTTCTGTTGTGTAAACTGCTCAGAAACCCCCTTATTGTCAATCTAGCTAGAAAAGCCATCCATCCTCTGAATGCTCTAGGTCTCTAGTTTGCGGCTGTAAAGTTTCCTGAGGCTGTGATTATCCTAGAGGTCACCACACTGTTGCCTCCTTCAGGTTTTATCCATCCACTACCCGCCAAAATATCTGCCTGCTTCCACACTCAATGATCTGACCGTTTTGAGTACAACATCCGGGTACTTCGAGTGCGCTGCATTTTGCCGAACTTCCCAGTGTGAATTCACTTATGCACTCAAAATAGTAAGTGTAAGTACGGAAGTACGCGGATTGAAGCACTCTGGAGGTCTAAATTTGATAACGTTACGCTACTGGTCATACCAGACCAAGTACAGCTGTAGCAGCCAAACTCCTGGGAGTACTGAAGTGAACAAGGGTGTGTTTTATTGCTAACAAAGTCAACTTTTCATTTGTTGTTTCTTCTTTAAAAGTTATGATCTCACATCAAGAAAAACTGAAATAGATACTTTCACAACAAAATTGATTGCAATGCAAAATCCATGCGCTTGTTTCATCTCTGTGTCTTTATCGTTGAAGTCTGTGCTCAGAGTGAAGCTCCTTTCTCTGTTTATGTCGAGCTTAATCAACACCTAATCCTGCTGCTTTGATGTCACACTGAAGGGCACGTTCATCTCTGGGAAACGAGGAAGCAACCTCAACCTCAAGGGGCTGCGTTCGACTTGATCTGAGAAATCCTTTGGAAGCTGTGAGGCATGTGTGATATTTCAAGCCGCTGTGCCTAAGTGCTGTCTTCATGTATTTTGGAGGTAACCAGCAAAACACATGTCATATCAGTCTTGATTTATAGTCCAAAAGTATGTTCACCTTTTCTTATTCTTCTCCCTGTCATCACACACATATTCCCTCACATCACCGAAAAGCAGCATCCTCTGCTTTCCCCTCCCGCCCCCCCGTTGGCTTACCGACTCTCTCAGAGAGCGGAGCCAGCAGCAGGCGGCCCCGTGCCACCGTGCCATGTGGCGCGGCCTCGGAGATCACCATTTTTATAATGAGGTGTCAGCGAGGATGACGGATGATGTCTCTCCTCTCCTCCTCAGTTTGGACTCCGAGGCACTTGGTAATCGGAGAGCAGAGGAAATGTGGGAGATGTGGGCAGAGTGACTGAGTCGCAGGTTTTTCCGTCTCTCCCGTTAACACAGACATCAGCCGTGACGCAAGCGCGCGGAGAGAAGTGCCACAGTCCCAGATATTACTGCCAGGATCAGCCTGATCTGCTGATTTCCTTGGTCTTAATAATCTGATTCCCTCTGAGTCATCGGCTCTGATCAACACCCTGTAATTCTATTATGGTTATTTGGCGCTGTGGGCCTGTAAAATTATATTCATTGCCTCTTTAAATGTACATTAGACCAGGTTGTGTCATTGCTGCCTCCTCTGCTGGCTTTCTTTGCGTCACTCTCTAAATGTCACCACGGCTTCATGTATGTTGTAGCTACAGGTGCGTGTTGCATATACAGAGCTCTGTTTATGAAACAAGCTTAGTAGGTCATTGTAAAGACATGATGACATGAAGCATTGTTTTCATTCACACAAAAGAATATATAATAATTTATATTTGACTGTTGGGCTGTTTATTTATTTACGGACTTGGACAGACGTTCGCTGAAAGCTATAGCGAGCTGTGTGTTTGTGTTCAGCTCAGTCTCGGACTGAACTAACTCCCCTCCAGTCTTTCTCCCTTTCTCTCGTATCTATACATTTATGAAGCAGATTCATTCTGTCTGAACACCCGACACTCTACAGCTCTTAGAGGCTCTACTTGGGCACAGAAGTGACAATGCCAACAATAGATATATGAAAATAGCACATTTTACACTGTTGAGAGGATACCAGTTTTATGTAGGTTCTCACCATAGACTGTTTTATAAGAAGTGTCGTGACATGACGTCAACCATTGGTTTGTGGACTGCCGCTTTCAATTCAATTCAATTCAATTTATTTTTGTATACCGTCAAATTACAACAGAAGTTATCTCTAATACAAGTAGGACTAATAACACAAAACCAATAGTGGTGGATGGAAAGAGTGATAATACAACGGAATTGATGTCATTGGGTCGTCCTCGGACGGGCTTTCAAGCGGAGTTTCCAGCTGTCTCAGTCCACCATACATCTGGCTAGCTCGCCAGCACTGTCCAGCATCTCTCCTCAGTACGTCCATGTGTGTTGGTGTGGGACGTCCCTGTGATTGATGCCCGTGTGTTGGTTCCCGCAGCATCAGCATGCTTGCTGGGAGTTCTTGATGTCTTTGGCAGTGATCAGCAGTGACCGGCTTTGAAGCCTCGAGTTCGGCATTTTTTTTCAGCCGCCATCGTGGTTTTTGTCCTTCGCCATCTCAGTTATTCGCAACCAGAAGTGACACGAGAGATTGGAGCTAAGTACAATGCTGAATAAGACATTTTAAGGCGACTAAAAAGGTTATAATTAACTTTCAAGAACTGAAAACACACTGTGAAATGGTTAAAGTTGTAAGACAAAAACACGGACAACTCCCAGACTGGACAACACCGTGGTAGCGACCTGTCAATCACAAGGTTGCCACGCCTTTTTGACTCTAAATGGAACCATAATTTACTAAATGAACATCATGCTGTATTGAAGAAGACTTGGAACTAGCGATTGAGACCCTAAACTTCATGTTTATAATGTTTACTGAGAGAGAGAGAAGTAGGCTAATTTCCTTAAAGACTTCTATACAATCAAACTTCTTTTTGCAACCCTATGTAGCCCAATGATTATGAATGTTTCTGCTAAAAGGTCATGGCAATCCATCCAATAGATGCTGAGATATTTCAGTCTGGACCAAAGTGGTGGACTGACATTGCCATCCCTGAAAAATGAATAAACGAAAACACTGTATTTAACCTTTCAACCGATGAATTCTTAATCGGTTGAAACACAACACCCTTGTGAATAATCCACCACCTCTACATGTAGGTCAACACATTACATCATTAAATCAAATACGTCTTAGATAGCTGGTGTTTACATGGCCAGATAAATGGAGAGTTTGAATCCAGACACTAATTATGACCTTACTTTTGTTCCGATTGTCAAAATGAGGAAAGACTTAATCAAATTACCAACCAATTACGGTTTGTGTGTGTGTGTGTGTGTGAACCGGAGGTATTCCCAGTGTGAACTGTGCAGGAGCTGCTGTTGTTTGATGTCTCTCAGGCAGACTTGTAATAGACTTGGGTGTGCAGCTGCGTTCAGTAATTATTTTATCCAGTCGGGTATTCCTAATTAGAAAATCATACTGATGGCAGGATGGAGATGAAATTAAATTCCATGAATAACGCTTAAAAGCTTTCCTTTGATTTCATCAGCCACATACATGACACCCGTGCACCTTACACATGAACAAATTAAACATTTTATAAATGATGTTGTCACCGTAATGATTACTGCTTCTGTAATTATCATGTTAATGAGGGCCCTGGTGATGGCGCTCATTATCGGTTATTGAGAAAATAGTCCCTTAATGTGATGCGGCTACTTTTAGAAACTCGCTAACGGCTCAGCATTGATTTATTTTTCAGCGCCTGTGAATTTCTCCTGGAGGGTTGTTCATGCAGTAGCGAGACGTTTCGTACTGTTGCTTCTTCACTTTGTCCCCAGTGGCTGTGGTTTACATTAAAAATAAACCAGCCAGATACATTTCTCATGACGCAGTATCTCAAACCTATTGAGATATAGTACATAGAGGTCTTATACCGAACACAACACACTCCGTACTGTTCGGAGACTGAATAAATCTTTTATGTAACTTCATGTTAGATGCTTGGGCTGTGTCTGAAATCTCAATACTCCCTATACAGTGAGCTGTTTTTGCATCTATAACATGCGGCATAGCTAGCAGCTACTTTTTTCTTTCCATTGTGGGAATTTTTGAGGAGAATGCAACTGTATAAAGTGGAAACATCTCTCCAAACTTTACTACTTTAAAGGGACTATTTGTAACTTTCAGAAATGCTTGTTAACAGCGACACCTGTGGCCGTTAAGTCAACGAAAGTCAGCGTCGGGATCGCTCTAAATAGACATGAACGAGCATCGTTTAAAACAGTGAGGCGACACACGTCAGCTAAAACCACAACATCACTCTATATTTCAGCTGCTTGGCAGTAATGTTAGCTGACCAGACGAAGGTCTCTCCATGAATCACTGCTGATCCTAGTGTTGGCTTTTCGGCTGAAGCAGGAAAAGCGGGTCGGTGCCTCGGCTGAAGCAGGAAGAGAAACGCTATCGCCTCCCGACTGCGCCTGCAGGGAGACAACGACGATAACGTTTCTCTCTGCAGAGCCCCGTCACTTCACAAGACACGGGAAACCTCTGTTGGTCTGGAGGAGCTGCAGCAGTTATTTCTGCACAAACGTCCACTGTACATTCACTAGATATTCTCAGAGCTACTAACTCTTCTGCAGTGTGGAGTGAGCGCGCATGCACGTCTAGAGGTGGAGCGAGACAGCGAGAACGCACGCGGTATGTGAGTGAAGACCAGCAGGCAGAGGAGCAGAGACCCGGCCACATGCAAACGTGCATGGGATTCCGACCCGGCAGATTTATACGCTTAAAAAGTTAGAAACAGTCCCTTTAAACAAGAGTTGCTGTGTAGTTGGTTGCACCAACGATAAATCCACAAACAGTGGTGCTCCGATTTGTTCCCCCTGCCGTGTCCTAACAAAGATATAATAGAGAGGCTTTATGGCTCCAGGCTATAAACGCGTCTAAATGATGCTGGTGACAGTTGCGTTGCTACTGATGGATGGCTAACATTACCTTGAATTGGAGGCTGCTGCAGTACAGTCATACATATAGCAGCACCAGTCTGTCGTCTCCAACTACAGACCAATCCGGCGACTGCTTTGAGTGTTTTGCCATCTAGCGCTGCCGCCATTACTGCGGTGACGAGTCGCACTGTTTGCTCACAGTATAACTGGGGCCTTTCAGCTGAAAGTGTCAGTGGTTGCTCGTAGTAACTTACGTGAATGTTGGCGTACATAATAAACACAGATGTGCACTGTTTAATTTATGATTTATATGTAAATGGTCTTAGATTTACAGTATTTTTTGTAATCACAAACGTAATTATCTGTGTTTAAGCTTTTCTTGATCATTTTTAATGATAATTATTCTGTTTTTTAGAGGTTTATGACTCTATTTTAACAATTAATTTATCTTAGAAGAAAAGGATTTCATGGAATTCTAAAAGTATTTCTTGTAAAAATACAGATTTTTATTATGTTAATTAACGGACTGTATTTTTCCGTTTTTTAACAGACATTTTCTGGCGCCCCTGCTGCCGGAAAATTTCCTTTATTTTACACTTTTTTCTTTTTACAGTGTGTTTCATATTAAAGTAAAGGTGTTAACAAAGGGAACTGTATATACAAAAGACATATATGGAAATAAGATTGATTGGATTATATTCACCAGAAGTATAAAACATGACATGTCCCTTATAAATTAAAAATAAAATACCACTAATTTATGAGGGAAATGTCTTTATTATTTGATTTTTGGGTTCCTGGGTGAAAAATGTAATAAATAATTCCTGTCAATGACAGAAAATCAAACATTTTACTGTCTTAATTTAGATATTTTCCAAAGTAAAAGTCCCTAAAAGTGTAGAATTCAACTTTTTCCCATGGTCTGGTGTTAAAAAAGTTAACAAAAATCGCAATAAATCGTAATATCAAATCACAATACTTGAAAAATCGCAATACATATCAAATCGGCACCCAAGTATCGTCCCAGCATCACTGAGATTTCATTGAAATGAATGACGAGGCTGGTGTTACCAGGCCTTTATGTTTGTCTACATGTTTGCATGCATTGCTGTAAATGCTGGACATTAAATCTGCTTTATAAAATCAGGAAAAATATTCAACCAATATTCAAGCCTCCTCTTTGGATCCAATCTTGCCATATTACCATAATTAACTACACTTTTAATTGCTCATAGATCATAAACATGCCGAAATCAGTCAAGAGGCTTTCAGCTTGATTATAAAGTGCAGTTTTAATTAGGCAGCAGAATGAGGATATTTCTAAGAGCAAAGTCAGGGTGACAGCGGAGGATGTTAGACACCATAAGAGCTCCTTATATAAAGATTTTTTTATCTCTTTTTCTGCCCCACAGTGCCGCACTTCCTTCGGAGTAAAACTTCAAAGTCCTTCTGAAGCTGCACGAAATGGCAAAATGTGAGAAGAAATCCTCATGCGTAAGAAAACATGTAAGTAATCAGAGTAAATTAAAGTTAATTTTGAATGTATTAGGTTCCCATGCCCTTTGCTGGTTTCAAGATTTAAGCTTGAGGCGTCAATCACAGAAATAGATTTCCTCCAGAGGACATCCTCCATCTGTTAGAGTCTCATGACGATTGTGGTTGAATTGTGATTCTCAAGGAAAACAGTGCAAGATTGAGCCGTCTTTTTGGTGGTCGGCTCGACTCAAACACCTTTAACACAGAAAAGGAAGGAGAGCCAAAAGCCGAGAGTATAAACCTGTTCTACTGACACGTCTTCACACTTCCCTCCGGAAATTAATGCACATGAACGCTTGCCAAGCACAGCAAGCTGTTGGTCCCGGCTCGGAGATGGCTAGGGCCGACAACACAAACGCCAAATGAAGTAGGTAAAGTCCAAACCCATTACTATTAGCTCCCATAACACGAACCGAGTGATTGCTTTCTGCAGTAAAACGCGACTCTGTGCCAATACAATCAGCAAGCAGAAAATTGCTGGGAGGTAAGAGTCTCATAAATTGTCATATTGGGAGTCCAGTCTTGTCCATGAGAAATTAGAATCTATATACACAGTATATATATGTATGCATGCCCATACATGCCATGCAGGGTTTCATTCCCATGCACTCGGAGCCATATGCTTTGAATTGTAACTCTAATTGTTGCCGCCCCCTCTCAGCTCTTCTCAAGCCAGCCAGCCCATGTGTTTTTATAAGGAATATGTCAGACTTTGTACCGTGGAAACTGTTCTTTTCACTTCAGTTACTTAGCAACTAAATGACATATCTCGCTAAAGAAAAAAAAACCTCAATAGTGAGAAAAACTTCAGGACATCACAGCGATAAATCTGGCCGACGTGTCCAAGGTGGGAGTGTCGTCCCTGAAAGTTCTTCCTCCCACAATGGGCCATTAGCGCTGTTAGCACATCCTCCGTTGGTAATGGGAGTCATTAGAGCCATCAAGAGTTGAAGGACAAGAATGACAGCTGGGCTGCCAAAGTTTAATTTTGGCTGCTTCGAATGCCATTCATCCGGCTGCGTGTCGTGTCACAGACAAGTTTGCTCGCTGACAGTAACAGTCAGGAAGGTTGAATGACTTTACTTGAGTGAAGGAAGTTGTACAACGAGTCTGTTACAGAGTGACTGACTGAGTGATGAAGTTACATGATTGGTCGGCCGAGTGTTCCTCATTGGCTGTTGCTCTTTCAAGATGAAAAGGCGGGGAACTGTCCTAATATGTGATGGATAAACGGTTATAATAGTCAGCTAAAAGTAATGGATAAACAGTTGAAATAGTCAGCTAAAAATGAGCTTAAAGTAATGGATAAACAGTTGAAATAATTAGTTAAAAATAAGCTAAAAGTAATGGATAAACAGTTGAAATAGTTCGCTAAAAAATTGCTACAAATAATGGATAAACAGTAGAAATAATTAGTTAAAAATAAGCTAAAAATAATGGATTAACAGTTAAAATATTTAGCTATAAAATGAGCTAAAAGTAATGGATAAACCATTAGATGAATAAACTAATAATCCTGGCTCATTAAAAACCCGAGGTATGTATTTAAGTGTTAATATCTGACTCCTGTGTGCTGTGTTAGAGGTTAACTGATCAGAGGGAATGGACACAGACGGCACCAATACCATTAGTTTGTTACCAATCAGACAAGCGCATGTTGGTAACGAGGATAAAGACACAATAAGCTCCAGAGAAAAGAGATTTTTGTGGTCGATATTTCGGCCTTTCACCTGCCCGGGTTGGTTTCATCAAACCCCTTTCCGTCTTTCATTCTCTCCCTCTCTGAAAGCTGACCTTTCACAATGCGTCCTTCACCCTTTGGATCAATATCACTCTAAAGGTGAATTGAAAACCTCTTATTACATCTGAATTAGCCTCTCAGGACACAGAGAGGTTACCTTTCATCAGTACGCCATGTTCTGCTCACGTTATTATAAGGTGTGAAATGCACAGAAGCAAGAAAATAGAATAATACTTCATGGCCTGAAGGCTTTTATAGCTCACACACTGGCTTTCTTAACACAAGCGCTCTGCATGGTGGGCTGAAAATACCTATATATATGCTCCAGGGTCTGGAAATGGGAAACATTACTTAAGTGTTGCATTGAATCAGCAATGCAGCAACATCCAACGTGGATTTATTGAACAATACAGGAGGAAATGTACAAGTATTTTTGATTCCTTTAGGCTGTTAGGACACAGGGTTCCTGTTGCTCAACAAACCCCTGCCTTCGTAGGTAGACGCAGTGGTGCATATTATAGATTTAACCTCCTGCTCAGACCTCTGTAATGGAAAAACAGCGCTGTGTTTTGTGTTGCAAGTGGGACGAAGGAAGAGGAATGTACCTGAGGTGCGGATAGGCCATTAAGAATACCTGGTAGAGGGTTGGAAAGAAGACAAATGAGCTGTCTGTGTCGCTCTGTTGGGGGGGTTGTGTTCATTTCCTAGACGCTCCACCGTTGACTTCCATTACTGAACCCCGTGGCGGAAGGCAGCCATGACAAATAGCGTAGGATTCAGCGGCGGTAATGGCATACATAACAGAGTATGGGCGCCAGCAGCATGCAGGGGCCTGGGGAAACCCGTTGTTGGCCCGCATTACAGATGAGCTCTGTAGCCGTACAGGTGCTGAATAGTAACATCTGAAACTTGTTAGGATGCGTCACCAGTGTGCCGTCGCTTGCTTGCAATCAATGAGATTGTGAATCACAATTTGTAGCCAGGAGTAAGAGCAGTTATTTTTAAAGGACGTCAAGCTTGTACTTGTATCAGATCTATCTGTTGCAGATGCTCCTGCGGTGTTTTGCGTTTCAGTGTTGCGTTCCACAGATGATTGTCTCTCGCAGATACATTTTCAAACCCTAAAGCCTCTTGCTTTCTCTTGCATACGTCACAAGTAGGGATGCATGCTAGGATTTTTTTCCTCCCTATACCAATAACAGATAATTGACCTGCTTCTCATGATCAATACTGATAAGATAACGGATAATTTCTAGTTCAAAATGTACCTTAAAGGGAGATTTATCAAGTGTGTAATACTCTTATCAACATGGGAGTGGACAAATATGCTGCTTTATGTGAATATATGTATATATTTATTATTGGAAATCAATTAACAACACAAAACAATGACAGATATTGTCCAGAAACCCTCACAGGTACTGCATTTAGCATAAAACAATATGCTCAAATCATAACATGGCAGACTGCAGCCCAACAGGCAACAACAGCTGTCAGTGTGTCAGTGTGCTGACTTGACTATGACTTTCCCCAAACTGCATGTGATTATCATAAAATGGGCATGTCTGTAAAGGGGAGACTCGTGGGTACCCAAAGAACCCATTTACATTCACATATCTGGAGGTCAGAGGTCAAGGGACCCCTTTTGAAAATGGACATGAGAGTTTTTCCTCGTCAAAATTAAGTGCAGGTTTGGAGCGTTATTTTTACCTCCTTCCTGACGACATGGTTGGCACAAAAATCGCAAGTTGCGTCAATGCATTAAAGAAATTAGTGGCATCAAAACATATTTGCGTTAACACGTTATTATCACATTAACTTTGACAGCCCTAATAATTTTGTATTTTAAAAAGAAATGAATAACCTGTAGTTTATGCAAATCTAAGGGTAAGAAAGAGGGTAACCTAACCAAGTAGTTTTGTTGCATTTTGTGTTTTATTTTGTCTTAATTTACATTAAAACTGTTTAAAACTGCGACCATAATCCGGCAGAAAATACGTTTCCCTTGAAACATAATTGAGAATACAGTTTAGTTGTATGGGAACGTACAGGAGGAGACAGGGTTGGCCTGTCATAGCTGATGGTTTTAATTAAAAACCAAAAGCTTGAAACAACTATGCCTTTTTTGGGGGGGTAAAAACTCTTCTTCTGTGTTGTAATTATTTCCTGCAAGGAAAATATATTCTTTTGATTTCACAGAATAATGACATCCAGGAGAAAAAGAAAAAAATCTATAACGTTTTGCAGTTCCTCATAGCCGCTACAGTTTTTCATAGCAGAGGGCATCCTTTAACCGATATCCATTACAACAGTAAACAGCATAGCGATCATTAATATTCCAGCAACATGGCATATTTCACTGTGCGCTCTGACTGTGTAAAATATTTAAAGAGCCTCATGGGCTCCTGCACCGCCTGAGAAAAAACAAATGTGTTTCTGTTTTCACACGAGGCGAGATCCGCGTCTCTGAAGGATAGCTTGAAAAGAAAAAGTGTTTTTCTCTTGTTTTTCGGTCCAAGACGACAGATTAAAGTTGTGGCACCCGCGCGTTGCTATGGCGATGACTCCTGAGCATTCAGCCTCTTCCTCATCCCGGTCCGTGAAATGCGAGTTTGAACTTCCTGAGGGCTTCTCATCCCTCCTCCACCCCCCCGAGGACTTTGATTCATGTATTGGCCGGGGAAGCTGACTTGCCATTGTTGTTTAGTTTATTATTCATCTGCCTTTTTTCATGTTTCACTGCTGAATACATCTCACAGTCCATCTCTCTTCTGCTTAACATTTCAAACTTCAGTGGAGAGCGACGGGTCTGGAGGCAGATGCTGTTTATAATCTAGCAATATACCAGAAACCACTCTTTCTCTCACACACATAACGTCACGTTTTTCCCAATATTTATTTTTTGTTAAATAATGGACATGAAAAATACTGTAACCATGAACCAAACGAGACCGCTTCATAATAACTATATCATACTGGAGATACAGTGAAAGCAAAACATCACAAACATCAATACACTTAAAACCTCTCACAGACACGAGAGTATCCTGTTTCAACTCACAGACAATTACACATTTTATAGTATCACAATGTCGCACAAGCAGGCACCAGATGTGGTGAAATGCAGAAAGGAGTCAGCAGAGACTGCTTTGGTAAACATTTAGCGCAATGTAGACGCACAAAAACACAGACAGCTTCACCATCAGGGAAGGATTTCCAATGCTAATAAGAGCTAAATATATGATTTCATCACCTCGTCTCCCCGTCTGCTCTTCACCTCGGCGTTTCTCAGTTTGTTTACTTGTGCCGTTTTATTTCTCCCCTCCAAGCTTCGACGTACACGTTAACACTTAAGATGCTCCTCAGAAGGTGTTAAGAAGCAAAAAGAACGCTTCTCGTAACTCGACGTTTGAGAAGGAAGGGGGAGAAGAGAAAGCTACTGTACCAAAGACACATTTTCCCTTTTTGCAGGGAGGTAAGGCTGAGTAACACATGGACATGAAAACACTCTTTGACAGTTCACATTAACTATGTTTCTCCGGCGCAGAACCTGTAGGCCAAAACAAAATATTTCATTCTGTGCTGGAGGTGGAACTACAAAATACGCTCTTTGCAATTATGAATTATTCTGCAGAAGAAGAAAATGAAAAATCAGGCAGAGGCTACATTTTACTCGCAGCTCGCCCCTCCCAAAGGAAGCCATTATGAATAATTGAGAAACAACTTCTTCTAATTTACTTATGAGCGTTTTGTCAGTGTTTGCTGCTGGCTGAAAAACTCCCAGTGGTCAACTTTTCAGGAACTAAGAAAAGCAGCTTGGTTTGGAGCATTTTTAAGTAAGGAGAGTTCCTCAGAATGTGTTATCATTCAATTACAGTGAAAACATAAAAAATACTTCAAATTGGAGGTAAACTAAGAGCAAATTCATAATGAGCAGCTTGAAACAACTTATTTTATTTACTTATGAGCGTTTTGTCAGTGTTTGCCACTGGCTGAAAATCTCCTAACTCCCAGCGGTCAACTTTTCAGGTACTAAGAAAAGCAGCTTGGTTTGGAGCATTTTTATGTAAGGAGAGTTTCCTTCACCTAGAGTAAAAAACATGAAAATCCTTCAAATTGGAGGTAAACTAAGAGCAAATTCACAATGAGCAGCTTGAAACAACTTCTTCTAATTTACTTCTGAGCGTTTTGTCAGTGTTTGCTGCCGGCTGAATCTCCTAACTCCCAGCAGTCAATGTTTCAGGTACTAAGAAATCCCTCCAAATGCTCCAAATTGGAGGTAAACTAAGAAAAATCATAATGAGCAGCTTGAAACAACTTCTTCTAATTTACTTCTGAGCGTTTTACAGTGTTTCCTGCTGGTTAAAAATCTCCTCAGTCTTAGCAGTCAATGTTTCAGGTACTAAGAAATCCCTCCAAATCCTCCAAATTGGAGGTAAACTAAGAAAAATCCCAATGAGCAGCTTAAAGAGCACATGCCCCGTGAATCATCACAAATATGAAGTTACTACTTCACTGCCAGAAAAGTGACATTTATGAAATACGACACTGCGGTTTATATTTTGTGCTGTCATTTCTTTTGAGTCCCGAGATGGTCAAAAATTGTTGTGTGCGTAACTGAAGAGGTTTGCTGTTTTGTTTTGTCCTCCCTGTGTGCCGCCTGGAGCCCCTAATGGGATTCTTGTTGAGGGAGGTAGAGATAAGAGAGAAACCGACCGCGCGCACCATCCCATGACTCGGTCTCATTTCAGTTTCAATTTGCATCAGGCATTGTTCTGGGGACACGGTAAGAATTAGATTTCTCACCCCTGCAGGGGTATTTTTACCTTGTTTTTTAGGAGTCTATAAACTCACTGTGTTATGGTAAAAATCAATTATTTCGGTAGCGGACTGTTGCAGGAGACGTTCACAATGGTGGTGGAAGTGCTCCATATAGCCTTACAGCCCGTTGGCATGAAAAGGCGCATGAATGACCAAGGCATTTAGCGTGCAATAAGAACGCCTTTCTTGCTTTTGGCGTGTAATTTGTACGCCATGTAGTCTGTACTGACTGCAATGTAAACGTATCCACGTAAATATGCTACACTCAGAGCTAGAGACGTATAATAAAATGCAAAAAGACCGCTTGTGGCAGGTAAATGGGTCCAACAAACACACTACTTTTAACCAGGAGACCGCTGTTCGAGACGGGTGTTTTGTTTTGTAAGTTAGTGACGTGTTTTCCATACTTATGTTGCGTTTTTTCCATATGTATTTTACTTATTTTACGTACTTATTTTAAGCCCAACCATGATGTTTTTCCTAAAGTATTCCTTCGATGCTGGAAGGTGGACTTTTGGACAGAGCCAGGCTAGCTGTTTTCCCTAGCTGTTAATAGCATATAGACCTGGCATCTAACTTTTGTACCAATGTTTCAAGAATTTGGTTCAATGATCACTCTATTGAATAAATTAAGAGACCAAAATCATGACTACAGTGGCATATCCTGCAGTGAGGACATGAATTGGACTTGTACGAAGTGTGCTGAGTAAAACAAACTTGACTCTAAAAGTATGAAAATAAGAAAGTAGCAGCTCTAAGACTGGGATGTTTGCTCACTTTAATAATGCAAGGCTAAACCTGCCGGCCTGCCGAGCTGAATAGATATAAAATTCAATAAAAACAGTACATTTCCAAGAGCAAGGTTACCCAGAAGTTTTCACACTGTTCATTCATAATAAACGTGACCGGAGACCGAGATTTATTTTGTGAAGTTGTAAATCTACTGGCCATGAAATACAAAATAATAGCAACTCTGGATTAAGAGGCTTATCTTCATTATTCCTACTCAGCTATGGTAATTTAACATACTTAACAGTTTGCAGTTCAATAAACTATATAGGCTCTGATTTCATAATGCAACAAAACATGCAAATAAATACAAATTTAATTGAAGGCGAAAGCGTGCACAGACAGTGAAACAAATCCCGACTAAATCCGCCAAGTTCTCCAGAGCACCGAGTGCTGGCAAAGATATGGAAATCACTCACTGTTCTGCCTTAATTACAAAAGCGCACACGGAGTGGAGCCCGCCAGACGAGGTGTTTACAAGTGTGGCTCCGCCGGGGCATTTTGTGTGCCAATTGTCTGTCTGCGAGCCGAACTCGCCGCCACCTCTGCCACCGCCTGTAAACTCGTCTCGGACAGCGCTTGTGCCTGCAAATCTCAACTGTCACCCACACGCCATTGCCATTCATGTATTCATACGCCTCTGAAACGGATAAAAAGAGGGGGTTTAAAGGGACGGGGAGCGCTCGGAGATGGGAGGACATGAAAAAAGACCCAAACTTGAAAGTGATCGGAAGTGACAGCACTAAGCTGTCGACGTCCACAGTATGTAGGACAAAAGTATTACATCACACTGTTTAACGCAAATCCAGATATTTTTGTGCTGCTGCAGATGCCAACTGATAAAATACAAAGTCTACTTTTTTTATCTTAATATGTGTTAAATTATTCACTGCAACATTATCATGTCCATAGTTTGGCAGAATTTACTAAATTCATGAATGGAGTTGTGAATAAATGACACAGGAAATTTGTAATTTGGTAATCATTTCCTGTCATCAAAATAATATCTACTTACTTACTTAACAGCTCATGAATCAAACTTAATGTGCATGTACCATTCTGTGAGCATTTGAAGGGAAATTTGGGTGTAATTCTCAGAACTATTGCACTTTACACTTGCCACCTTTTGCTATAGAGTTTCGGGAAAACGTGACTCCGGCTAAACAATGTTTAATAGGGCAAGCCTCCTAAAGTTTTTCAGGTACATTTTAATTTTACATAAATCATTTCAAACTCTTACCACCAAACCAAACCAAAGTTAAAGGGACTGTTTGTAACTTTTAACAGTTAGTTAGTATAAATCTACCGGGTCGGTGTCCCATGCGCACTCGCATATGCGCGCTCGCGTGTCGCTACGCTGTTCAGACCGCTCCTCTGCCTGCTTGCCTTCACTCACACACTGCGCGCGTTCTTGCTCCACCTCAGGTTCATGCGCGCTCACTCCACACTGCAGAAGAGTTAGTAGCTCTGAGAATATCTAGTGAATGTACAATGGACGTTTGTGCAGAAATAAATGCTGCAGCTCCTCCAGACCAACAGAGGTTTCCCGTGTCTTGTGAAGTGACGGGGCTCCGCAGAGAGAAACGTTATCGTCTCTGACTGGGTGCCGGTGTCTCCCTGTTCACTCCGGCTGCGTTCGGGAGACGATAACCTTCTCTTCCTGCTTCAGCCCCGGAGGCTGAAGCAGCGGGGCTGAAACAGGAAAAGCCAACACTAGGATCAGCATTGATTCATGGAGAGACCTTCGTCTGGTCAGCTAACATTACTGCCAAGCAGCTGAAATATAGAGTGATATTGTGGTTTTAGCTGACGTATGTCGCCTCACTGTTTTGAGCGATGCTCATTCAGGTCTATTTAGAGCAAGCAAGCGTGAGCCCGACGCTGACTTTCGTTGACTTAACGGCCACAGGTGTCGCTGTTAACAAGCATTTCTGAAAATTACAAATCACTGGTTTGTTTACCTGCAAAGCTGTGTGTCGATTTGGCATTTATGCATGCTAGAGAAGTAGTTCCAAGAGACAGATTTGGTGCTATTATCTTCTAAGGAAATTCAAGAAAACGTAAAGTGCTGTTGGGGGGCAGGTCTATGTTCCCTCATAAACTTTTTGTCCATCCCAAATTAGGACCTGTGTTCCCTCAGCATCATCTTTGGCCCATGTTAAAAATCTGCCTATAACTTTTTGAGCTATTGCGCCAACAATATCCGATAACTAACAGACAGTCTGGCAAGTACTTGTCGCCTTCTTTGGTTGGGTTGGTTAGGTTTAGGCATGAGGAGTGACATTAGTTAGGTTTAGGGTAAGAATATCAGGTTAAGCCAATCAGAGGCGGAGTAGGGCCATAGTAAGAAATAAAATATGTGCTTCTGTTTGTTGTGTTTTCTCGGCCTTCGGAACAATAGCCGTTTGTTGGGCTGTCGGACAAATAGGGTTTCGGTCCATTGGGACATTTGTCTGACTATTGGGGTTTTGGAATAATGAGCATTTGCTTCACATTTAGTGTAACGCGTATTCTAATTTCCTTCTATTATTAACATTCCTCTGTACTTGTTTTTGCCCAACAATTGTCTCCGTATTGTAGCGCACGTTGAGCTCAGTTCTTTGAATGAAAGATGCTATTTAAATCAAGATTGTTGTTGTTGTTAATATTAAAGAATTGAAGGACTCAGATGCGGCGCGTCAGCAAAGCCATTTGTCCTCGGTTTTACAAAAGCGAAGCCGTGAGATGCGCACTGCAGGCGAGGAGAGGGTCCCTGAGAAACACCTCGTTAGTCTAAGCCGGGGAAACGGGGGTCTTTGTACTTAGGTAATGCTCAGAGTAATTGGCAGCACTGCAGCGGAAGGCAGAGAGAGTACATAAAAGAGACCACAGAGATAATTGAGCAGAAAAGGTGAGTTTGACTAAAGCACTTCTCCATGCCATTTGTAGCAGGGGCAGACCGGAGCAACTAGCTGGTGCAATCAGCCTTTCATGGATGAATGGACTTACTGCACTTCCTCTAATAATTCACATCCCGATGTTAATGTCTGCATCAGTATTCAGCATACATTTGCAGCAGTGGTGTAGCAGATTTAAGTTCCATGACGGAGCCTGTTTGATCCCAGTTTGTTATGCTACATGGTGGATCAACACAAGAAAACTGCCTCATTCTAAACACCAGGCTTTCTCATTTTACGCATGCCAAGAAGTACGGCTAAATTACACTCCTCAGATGTTTATCATCAAGATAAAGATGCACCTTATCGGCCGGAATAAGAGCAGTGCCGCAAATTGGTCCAAAAAGTTATTACTAAGAAGAATCACCTGAATATATGAATTTTGGTGTTTGTATATTTGCAGAAATAATAATGATGAAACATAACTCAATAAGAGCGAAACACTATGTCAGAGCAAAGCAAGGAGCTCGTCCAGAAAAAGCTGGACTAAATAGAACAACTTCTTGCCGTTGAAATATTTAAAAATTAGGGACCCAATGATATCCATAGTTTAGCCTTCAGTAGAATAATTCTGATAACTGAGAGAGAAACCCTGAATGAATGAAGATGAAACCACATTTAACACAAGAGCAGCTGAAATCCATACTGAATCATTACTGAGGTAATGAGTCCTCATTGTTCCACAGTACATTTACCTTTGGCACAGTAAGAACATAAAGACAGTATTTACAAGTACGCAGAAGTCGTAGTTTTTCACTGATATGTCCTCTGGCGAGTGAACAAACTACCGTGACAAATGAAGCCACACAACGAGCACAGGCACTTGATGTTCTCTTCAGGATGCAACAAAGCGGATGCTGCCAATTAAACAGAAGAAAAAAAAATGTCACCAAACTGAAAACGGCGTTTTGCCCGCCTCCCATTCTGCAACCATGCAAACAGAATTTAAAGGAGACCTTTTAAAAAGACCTCATAAACGAGGGCAAGGGGATATTACTCAGCGCATGACTCATAGCATATTAAGATGAAGATTGAAGAAAACAGATGGTGCACAAAGTAACCGCTGCTCCGACAGCCACCGACCACCCGGCTCTCCTCGAGGCTCAGCAGGTGCCGGTGGTGCTGACGGTGGTGTAGCTGAACTTGGACATGGAGGTGGCCATCGACGTGGCCATGGAGGTGGCGGCGAGGCCGTCTTCCCCTCCCCCCTTCCTCCTGCAACACCAGCGACAGAGCCGGTTGCGGCAGCAGCAGGCGAAGGTGGACAGCAGGGCCTTGCGGAAGCGCATGTTCATGAAGCAGTAAATGATGGGGTTGACGCACGCCGAGCTGTAGGACAGCAGGTGGATGAAGGAGATGGGCGCTCCCGAGAGGGCTTTGGAGGCCGACCTCAGGTCAAAGGCCTTCCAGGTGTTGGCCGAGTACAGGGGCATCCAGCAGATGAAGAAGAGCGCCACGATCACCATCAGCATGCGGATGACTCGCTTCTTGGCCTGCAGCTTGGCCTCCGAGGTGTTGCTGCGGGCGCGTTCGGTTTTGGCCTGGGCGGCGGCGGACGAGGCGGAGAGGGTCGGGAGCTCCACAGCGGAGGTGGGCTTTTTAGACACCTGGATGTAGCAACCGTCGTCGTCATCGTTGGACCCTGGGACAGCCCTTCCCACACCGTTCTTCTGGCCTGTCAGAAAATTGAAAACCTTTGGTGAACTTCAACTTAATGTAAATGCCAAGTATTAAAGGATAAAGGGATCTTTTAATGGGAATCATTACAGCAGGCACTAAAAACGGATTAAATGCCAAGGATGGAAGTTCGTGATTTTGCTGCATCCCGATGGAATAAAGCAATAGATTAACAGTCGCTACCGAAGGCTATTTCAGATCATCTCAACCTTGATGAATCATCCACAAGACTCCATGGAAACTGGTGCTCCTGATGCACGAAGTAACAACAGTTATACTTCACCTAAAGGGACCATAGTCCAGCTATATGTAACAGATTTTTACTTTTATATGGGAAATACCAACTGTGAGGCCAAAACACCCTTCCTACACCGTTCTTCTGGCCTGTGGAGGGTCAGAAAGTTTACCTTTGGAAAGCCTTGGTGAACTTTAACATAATGTAAATGCCAATTATCAAAGGATCTTTTAATGTCTAGTGTGAACGGGAGGAATCATTACAGCAGGCACAAAAGAAACGGATTAAATGCCAAGGATGGAAGTTCATGATTTTGCCGCATCTCGAAGGAATAAAGCACGATGTTAAGGAATAGATTAACTACCGAAGGCTATTTCAGATCGCTTAAACCTTGATGAATCATACACAAGACTCCATGGAAACTGGTGCTCCTGATGCACACAGTAACAACAGCACCTAAAGGACAGATTTTTTCCTTTTCTATGGGAAATACCAGCAGAAATTCCACATATGCATGAAACCAAGTAGAGTAGGACAACTGAGAAGAAGTCTATTTTTGGGTGTAACAGGTGCAGAACCTGTAGGTAGCAACGAAATATGTCATTTACTGCTTGAGGCAAAACAAACAAATCTCCTTCGCAGTCATAAACGGTTTGCCTGAGAAACAAACTTTAAAACTGACGTGTATTTATTCCTCAGTTTTCATGTTTAACCAGACTTTTGAGAAATCCTGCTGTTGCCTCTTTCTAAAGTAATTCAGGGATATAAAAAGTGAAATAGATGTTTTCTTCCTCGGTGTGAAGTAAATCGATGTGAACAGAGAGCCTGTTGAAGTTTGGATTGAATTTATGATGGAGCTCACCGGTGTTGGCGGTCTCTCTGCTCGGGCCCAGCTCAAACTGAATGCCTCGGAAGAGCTCTCTGGAGATCAGACCGTAGGCTACAATCATCACCACTCCCGGGACGAAGAACAGAGTGAACAGCAGCAGCACATACCTGAAAAGCAGCCAGAATGGAAAGAGATGAACAACACACACAGAGAGGGGGAAAGGGAGTTGAATCAGCCCTCAAAAACAAACCAAACACATCAGATTCTCCAGCTACTGGCGGAAAAACTTGCTTGTGAAAAGGGCTTAACAAATAAACCATACCACCCTTAAACCCTGCAATTTGGTACTGGGTTATTTCGGCTGATATCCTGCTTGTGAACTTGAGAAACTTTTCTTTCCTCACACACCTTCATGCATTTGTTGGAGCCGTGCTCGAGGCCCTGCAGATGGTTGACCCCTTCCGACAGCCCTCTTTCCACCCATTGTGTCTGGCAAAAGGTACCGCAGCATCCCGGGCCAGTTCTGCAGCTTCTCCCTGGAGCCAGGCTGCTCAGCATCCTGTGGTTTAACCTTCCCTCTACTGGCTCTACCTCCTTTTGGACTGTTTTTATTTACCACTCTGGGCCTTTTTGCTGCTGCAACGTTTGCATATATCTACCAATTTTAGATGCAAATGAATTAAAATGATTGATTTAACAAATTGCTCTGCGCTCAAACATGATGTTCTTCAAATTCATGTCTTCATCTCAACAGGAGGACACGTTTGGCCCCCATAGTTTGCCGAATGAGGCGAGCTAGTTCGACCAGTTGGACCAGTAGACCGCTGCAGGTGCAACACTACAACACACTACGTTCTTTAAGAAGGTAAGCCATCCTGTTTAACCAAGGAAAGGTTTTCAACACAACCTTATCAAACTGACAGTTTACACAGTAACAAACAACTGGACCTCATACGGATACAGCACATCCTACTATAGACAGTACACATGGCTTGTTTGTTTAACAATGGCTGAAGATTCTCTCGATATGTCACTCATGTCAGGATCACAAGTGTTTGTTGAGAAAGTTAACATTAACCAATGGGACTAGATTAGTCGACCCCTTCGGCCAATGACATTTTCTCTCCATCTCTGAAAACGCTTCGCCGATATTGTAGCTCGCTAGAGCCTCGAATCACTCAAATGTCTGTGACATCTCGACTCTGGCACCCAACAACAGCAAGATGACACTATAGATGTGTAACTTTAGCCTCCAGTCTTTCCTTTGTTTGGCCTCCAGCTAACACCGTGACATAATCATGACGTTGGCTTTAAAAGGGTCTGTATAACACACATAGACTGTATATAAGAAGTAGACATAGTTGCCGGGACGTCACATATTGGTTTGTGGACTACCGTTGAAGCCTCGAGTTTGGCTTTTTGGCCGTCGATATCTTGTTTTTTTGGCCGTTGCCATCTTATTTTTAAGTTATTGTAAATTGTAACCTTTAGGGTCACCTAAAACAACGCTGTGGTAGCGACCTGTCAATCACAAGGTAGCCCCGCCCTAAAGCATCCCCTGCTTTACGGTCTATCTGACTCTAAATGGGACCATAATTTACTAAATGAACATCATGCTGTATTGAAGAAGACTTGAAACTAGAGATTGAGACCATAAACTCATGTTTACAATGTTTACTGAGGTAATAAATCAAGAGAGAAGTAGGCTCATTTTCTCATAGACTTCTATACAATCAGACTTCTTTTAGCAACCAGAGGAGTCGCCCCCTGCTGGCTGTTAGAGAGAATGCAGGTTTAAGCCACTTCAGCATTGGCTTCACTTCTCAGACCCCGGAGGTTGCCGCCTGATATCATGACAGAAAGAAATGTTTTTTCAGAAGGCATTTCAGAAATTACATTTTGCCGAGTAAACATTGTTAGATATGCTGTAATATGACAATTGCGAGACATTTGGAGCTGCTCCGGGCTGTGTACGCGGCTGTTTTATGATCATAAATGTTCCATTTTGCTGGCACAGAAAGAATAATGATCATGGCTCTCTCTCTCTCGAGCGCCTGGATTGATGGCACCTCAAAGAAAAAGTACTGAGCTGAGTAAAGAAACTGAAGAAAATGTCGACAACAGTGTACATAATTCAAAGGACTCGGAGCCTGTGTCCGTATGTGACTGCTGATACCACTCTGCGTATATTACATACTATAAAACCTTCACGTGAAGTGAACTGAAAGGACAATTATAGTAAAACACAGAAAGAGTTAACCATGAATAAATAAGATAAATAGAACTACAGGTGTCACTTTGATGGTAATAAACCTTTACCATCTCCCGTTTGATTCGTCATAATCACAGTATGCTCTTCTCAACCACCGATGTCTGCGTCGCACATCAGTCAGCACATGAAAGCGACAGCGGAAAGGAAGTTTCATTCATTCTGTGATATTCTAATGTCTTCGTGGGCAACCGTCTGAACTCTGCACGGCCCTGCTCTTTCACTTCTCATTAAAACAACGGCTTCAGTCAGAGCCTCTCATCAGCTTGCTGTTTGATACTGTGGAAAATCGGCTAGACAAAAGCATGTAGGAGAGCGGGAACACCAAAAAAATCTGGTGGATATCTGTGCTTGTTTTGCCTCAAGGGGGAAACCCAGATGGACGGCTTGATGAATATTCATACGTAGCTCCCTCTTTGGACGGTTCCCACATCACCTGAAAGCTCCGTGATTATCAACCAGGACAGGTGTGTTCGGTTTATATTCATCATCAAAGAATGATATGCACGTGTTAAAGTTTCTGCACTACAAACACGACTACAAATAAACTCTGCAAGGAGCCGTCATATGTTTTTAATTTGCAATCGCATTAGAAAAGATGTATGGAAAAAGTAAAATTTGATAAAACTGAACGAATTGCGCGAGTTGATAATAAATAATATACGATGATGTTGAATAAATTTGGTAACACTTTATAATAACCATCATTTATAAATGGTGAATCAATAGTTAATTAATTTTTTACATTTTTTAAATTTTAAATTTTAATTATTTAATAGTTATTTTACTATTGACAGATAACAAAATGATAATTAATAATGTTTACTAATTATTAGTAATGCTATAATTTCTGTTATTTTATCATTAGTTTGTGTGATATGTTTATAAACTCTATATTGTATCATAGCTGATAAGAGACGATGACAATTACAATCTGATTACATTAGTAAACTATTAACAGTTTATTGTTGCACACATTATAACATTTTATATGCTATATTAAGTATTTGTTAAATGATTTGTAAACCTTTAAGAAATCTTTTGTAAAACATCTATAAACATTACATAGATTGATGGACCAGAAACAAATTATTAACCATTGACAGAGTATTAACTATCTATTTAAATAATGTTTAAAAATACTTTATAAAGTTATTATTAACCATTTAATAGCATCAAAATAACGTGTATAGATGGTTTACAAACAATTTCTTTAAAGTTTACAAATCATATCTTAAAAATTAACAAATACTTATATATATATATATATAGTATATAAAATGTTACAATGTTGGAATAACATAAATGATAGCATTACTAATAATTAGTAACGAGATTACATCATGATAACGTTATTACGAGCTTGAACGCACCATTTTGGAATATTCTCAGAGAAAGAGAAAGACGCAAGAATTACAAGAATATATATATATATATATATATTAGGACTGTCAATTGATTAAAATATTTAATCGCGATCAGTCGCATGATGGTCCATAGTTAATCTTGATTAATCGCAAATTAATCACACATTTTATCTGTTCAAAATGTACCTTAAAGGGAGATTTGTCAAGTATTTAATACTCTTATCAACATGGGAGTGGGCCAATATGCTATTTTATGCAAATGCATGTATATATTATATCGGAAATCAATCAACAACACAAAACAATGACAAATATTGTCCAGAAACCCTCACAGGTACTGCATTTAGCATCAAAAATATGCTCAAATCATAACATGGCAAACTGCAGCCCAACAGGCAACAACAGCTGTCAGTGTGTCAGTGTCCTGACTTGACTATGACTTGCCCCGAACTGCATGTGATTATCATAAAGTGGGCATGTCTGTAAAGGGGAGACTCGTGGGTACCCATAGAGCACGTTTACATTCACATATCTGGAGGTCAGAGGTCAAGGGACCCCTTTGAAAACGACCATGACAGTTTTTCCTCGACAAAACTTAGCGTAAGTCTGGAGCGTTATTTAACCTCCTTCACGATGAGCTACTATGACATGGTTGGCACCGATGGATTCTTTAGGTTTTCTAGTTTCATATGATACCAGTATCTTCACTCTAGCTGTAAAACTGAGCCCGCTACGACCTAAATACCTCTATAAATATATCTCATACAGGGATAACCAGGTTTCTCTTTAATGCATAATGTTATCTGTGTCATATTAAAATGTCTTTATTAACTGGTGAGATTATTCATCCCTCCAGAGTACTTATGCTGCCAAATCTTTTTTTTTATATAAACTCCAGTCTGCGTGAAATTGTCAATGCGCACCATGAGAATAATTACAAAAATCATTAACTTTGTCTTTGACGTGACAGAAATTGGTCCATTAACCACTTTATGGCTCTTTTACGTGTCTTGAAATCATTTGCTCATCATATCAGACTAAAAATGGACGCTTCAATAACTCCGTGCGCCGCTTCATTAGGTGCACAAAAGAAAAAAGACGGAAAAGGTGTTATCTCCTCTCAGCCGACGCTTTAACCCCTAACCCCGCTGCAATTTAGAAGACGGTCGTGATGGGCGAAGATGGATCTGTGAATTAAAACTTGAAAGGTCCGCATACTTAGTGACACATCTGGACTTTTGACATCTGAGCCTCGACTTTCTTCCTCCTCCTCCTCCTCCTCCTCCTCCTCCTTCTCGCCGAGCAGACTAATTAACTGGTCTCCCACTGCCTCGTCTTTCCCAGAGAAGCTTTGCAGTTTGATAGACAGACTGAGAAGCGTTCGACCACAAAAGGCTGTCAAGTAGGGAGACGGACAAGGTTTAGCCATGTTCTTATGCATTTTAATTGCGCCATCCTGCAGCACCTTATGTTTATGGTCTATGAAAATCCCTGAGTAGTATATCCCAAGATGCTCTAACATATCTCGTCCTTGGCAGCGAATCCGTCTACTTGGGGGGGCTTTTTCGCAACGAAGCAAAGCAGCACGTATCGGTCCTCGGAGGGCATGTAGATGGATGTATGGCTTTCCCAACGCCGAGCAATCCAGCAATAATTGTTTCCCTCCTGATATTTTAGATGAGCTTCCATCCTTTTCAGTGTTACAGGCAGGAGCAGAGAAACAATCATGTTCGTTTAAAATTATGGTTGCATGCATCCTCGCAGCATAAATGCTGAGGGCAGACTATTTTTGTCTAATGATGTCTCTACTTTGTGCCCCAGCGTCTCCGTTTTTTTTGGTGCGAGAAAACTGATCCATTTCATATCATGTCTCCAATTATTCCTCAACAGTCTGGTCACCTTTTTCATCTTAAAAAAAAACACTTAATGATTTCATTCATTTTTTTAGACTCCACTTTTACAGCTTCAGCCCAGGAGTTTGAGCCTAAAATGACAAGAATATAAGAGCCTTCTCTCCATCATTAGCTGGACTTGCATTTCTACCTGGGTAGGTAGAGAGAAAATACAGTAAAGGCGCAGTCGCACCAGCATAATCGCAATTAATCGCATGATTGTCCATAGTTAATCGTGATTAATCGCACATGTTTTCTGTTCAAAATGTACCTTAAAGGGAGATTTGTCAAGTATTTAATACTGTTATCCACATGGGAGTGGGCAAATATGCTGCTTTATGCAAAAGTATGTATATATTTATTATTTGAAATCAATTAACAACACAAAACAATGACAAATATTGTCCAGAAACCTGCATAAGTACTGCATTTAGTATAAAAAAAACTTTAAAAATGGCCATGCCAGTGTTTCCTCGCCAACATTTAGTGTAAGTTTGGAGCGTTATTTAACCTCCTTGGCGACAAGCTAGTATGACATGGTTGGTACCAATGGATTCTTTAGGTTTTTTAGTTTTAAAGCAACCTAAAAATCACAAGTTGAGAGAGCTTTTTGCTTTTTTTTGTTACCTGAAGGCCATGGTTGCTCCTAAAGTAGTGTCATTATGGTGACCTCTGAGCGTGGTGAACGGCGTCACCACGGTTATACACTCGGCGGCTCACGTTACCGCAGTCATGGAAAGGGAGGAGTGAGCAGAGGGGTACTCAGTCGGTTGCAATCTGCAAATCCTACACACTGCACCTTCAACTGCTTGATACCGAGTGTCTAGAAGGCACTTAGCATTGCCAAAATGTATTAACTTCGACACTTGTTACAGAAATTGGTCAAACTAATATATTACAACAAACACCTTTTTCCAGAACACATGGATTAACTAGCACAGTTACAAAACTCAATTTACTGCTCTGAGAACAGTGGAGGCGCTGAAGGTCTGTGCATGAAATTTGAGCTATATTACCAAAATGACCAAATCAGCATGCAATCTATTTTTCCAATTGCAAGCAATCAGTGGAAAGTGGTGTGATTGCACGGCTCAAAAAAAATGAAGCGACTTCCTGCTTGATAATGCATATGTAAATTACACAATTACACTGCATGTAAATCAGAGTATCCACGTTTATCCGCATCCAAAGCCGAGCAGATTGTATTCACCTCACTAACTGACTCCTGCTATGGAGGCACGTCCACCAAATTATTTTTATGCAAATCTTTAAAAAAGTTTTCACAGACGGAAACGTCTGATGAATGATGGATTTTGTCATGACTGAATGTGCCCATCCCTGTAGTCCCACCAGTACTCACCAGGTCTGCTCCGCCTCCCCGCTGGGCCAGTCCTGGCGACACATGTGGCCTACAGTCCCGTTGGACTTGGGGAAAGACTTGAGGGCGCTGAACACCGGGTATGGCACCATGATTAGCAGTGACACCACCCAGGTGGCGGCGATGACGCGGTAGGCGTGGGATCGGGTCTGCCACGCGCGGGACTTCAGCGGGTTGCAGATGGCGCTGTACCTCTCGATAGCAATGGCCACGAGGCTGAAGGTGGAGATGCTGACGGAGATCCCTGCAGGAAAGAAGAGACCACAAGAAAACATTTAGAGAGCTGGTCTGTTAGTCCATTCAGCACTTTAGCTCAGCATTGGGAAATATGCTTATTCGCTTTCTTGCAGAGGAGTAGACGAGAGGATCAATAGTACTTTCCTGTTTGTGAGGTAAATATAAATTTAAAGCCATGAGTCGGTTATCTTAGCTTAGCATAAAGACTGGAAGCAGCTAACCTGGCTCTGTCCAAAGGTAACAAAATCTGCTGTTAAAGGTGCAGTGTGTAGGATTTGGCGGCATCTAGCAGTGAGGTTGCAGATTGCAACCAACTCCCACTATTTTGATGTGTCAAGCGTGTAGGAGAACTACGGTGGCTGATGCAAAAACACAAATGGCCCTCTCTAGAGCCACTAGAGAGCACAAACGTGACGCATGTATCAATTTTCGCTCCAGTCTTTTCAAAATAAAATTACGTCCTCACAGGAAACAACTTGGTTAGGTTTAGGCAACAAAACTACTAAAGTTTAGGCAACAAAACTACTAAAGTTTAGGCAACAAAACTACTAAAGTTTAGGCAATAAAACTACTTCAGTTTAGGCAACAAAACTACTTCAGTTTAGGCAACAAAACTATTAAAGTTTAGGCAACAAAACTACTTCAGTTTAGGCAACAAAACTATTAAAGTTTAGGCAACAAAACTACTTCAGTTTAGGCAACAAAACTACTTCAGTTTAGGCAACAAAACTACTTCAGTTTAGGCAACAAAACTACTAAAGTTTAGGCAACAAAACTACTAAAGTTTAGGCAACAAAACTACTTCAGTTTAGGCAACAAAACTATTAAAGTTTAGGCAACAAAACTACTTCAGTTTAGGCAACAAAACTATTAAAGTTTAGGCAACAAAACTACTAAAGTTTAGGCAACAAAACTACTTCAGTTTAGGCAACAAAACTACTTCAGTTTAGGCAACAAAACTACTTCAGTTTAGGCAACAAAACTACTAAAGTTTAGGCAACAAAACTATTAAAGTTTAGGCAACAAAACTACTAAAGTTTAGGCAACAAAACTACTTCAGTTTAGGCAACAAAACTACTTCAATTTAGGCAACAAAACTACTTCAGTTTAGGCAACAAAACTATTAAAGTTTAGGCAACAAAACTACTAAAGTTTAGGCAACAAAACTACTTCAGTTTAGGCAACAAAACTACTTCAGTTTAGGCAACAAAACTACTTAAATTTAGGCAACAAAACTACTTCAGTTTAGGCAACAAAACTACTTCAGTTTAGGCAACAAAACTACTTCAATTTAGGCAACAAAACTACTTCAGTTTAGGCAACAAAACTATTAAAGTTTAGGCAACAAAACTACTTCAGTTTAGGCAACAAAACTACTAAAGTTTAGGCAACAAAACTACTAAAGTTTAGGCAACAAAACTACTTCAATTTAGGCAACAAAACTACTTCAGTTTAGGCAACAAAACTATTAAAGTTTAGGCAACAAAACTACTTCAGTTTAGGCAACAAAACTACTTCAGTTTAGGCAACAAAACTACTAAAGTTTAGGCAACAAAACTACTAAAGTTTAGGCAACAAAACTATTAAAGTTTAGGCAACAAAACTACTTCAGTTTAGGCAACAAAACTACTTCAGTTTAGGCAACAAAACTACTTCAGTTTAGGCAACAAAACTACTTCAATTTAGGCAACAAAACTACTTCAGTTTAGGCAACAAAACTATTAAAGTTTAGGCAACAAAACTACTAAAGTTTAGGCAACAAAACTACTTCAGTTTAGGCAACAAAACTACTTCAGTTTAGGCAACAAAACTACTTCAATTTAGGCAACAAAACTACTTCAGTTTAGGCAACAAAACTACTTCAATTTAGGCAACAAAACTACTTCAGTTTAGGCAACAAAACTATTAAAGTTTAGGCAACAAAACTACTAAAGTTTAGGCAACAAAACTACTTCAGTTTAGGCAACAAAACTACTTCAGTTTAGGCAACAAAACTACTTCAGTTTAGGCAACAAAACTACTAAAGTTTAGGCAACAAAACTATTAAAGTTTAGGCAACAAAACTACTAAAGTTTAGGCAACAAAACTACTTCAGTTTAGGCAACAAAACTACTTCAATTTAGGCAACAAAACTACTTCAGTTTAGGCAACAAAACTATTAAAGTTTAGGCAACAAAACTACTAAAGTTTAGGCAACAAAACTACTTCAGTTTAGGCAACAAAACTACTTCAGTTTAGGCAACAAAACTACTTCAATTTAGGCAACAAAACTACTTCAGTTTAGGCAACAAAACTATTAAAGTTTAGGCAACAAAACTACTAAAGTTTAGGCAACAAAACTACTTCAGTTTAGGCAACAAAACTACTTCAGTTTAGGCAACAAAACTACTTCAGTTTAGGCAACAAAACTACTAAAGTTTAGGCAACAAAACTATTAAAGTTTAGGCAACAAAACTACTAAAGTTTAGGCAACAAAACTACTTCAGTTTAGGCAACAAAACTACTTCAATTTAGGCAACAAAACTACTTCAGTTTAGGCAACAAAACTATTAAAGTTTAGGCAACAAAACTACTAAAGTTTAGGCAACAAAACTACTTCAGTTTAGGCAACAAAACTACTTCAGTTTAGGCAACAAAACTACTAAAGTTTAGGCAACAAAACTATTAAAGTTTAGGCAACAAAACTACTAAAGTTTAGGCAACAAAACTACTTCAATTTAGGCAACAAAACTACTTCAGTTTAGGCAACAAAACTACTTCAATTTAGGCAACAAAACTACTTCAGTATAGGCAACAAAACTACTTCAGTTTAGGCAACAAAACTACTACAGTTTAGGCAACAAAACTATTAAAGTTTAGGCAACACAACTACTTCAATTTATGTCACAAACCTACTTCAGTTTAGGCAACACAACTACTAAAGTTTAGGCAACAAAACTACTAAAGTTTAAGCAACAAAACTATACTACTAACTAGCTGTAGCTACAAACGGTGTATGAGAACAGCTTGTACTATTATATTCCATTTCTGCCAATAGATCCCCCTAATTGCTACACACTTGACCTTTTAACACGTTACACATTGACACGGTGCATCCCTACAACTCAGTCATCTTCACCAGATTAGCTTCTGAAACATGTACGCAATAAAACCTTTCAAAAGATACAGTACAAAATGCATCACGTTTCTGCTGACAGCACAAAATACAGCAGCCGGTAATTACTTACGAAGACAGTAACAAGAATGAAAACACCATTACAATACAACAACCTCCAAGATCGCTTTGGGTGCCATAAAATCCATAGGTCAAATAAAGCCCAATCACCTCCATTACCACCGTCATGTCAATCAGACTAAAAGGTTTGAAGACATTTACACTTAGGAGTCATTTTTTAAGGATGAAATCCATATCCTCTCAATAGTGCTGGCAGCTCTGTGACTATTACTTCATCTATAGGGTTCAACAAGGGTTCACTTCCTTAAGAGACAGTCCAAGGACAAGCTGTATTTGCATGTATGAATATGCATAATCAGTGGAGGGGGAGCAATCTCCGTCAGTGTGTATCCTGTGTTGTGAGGGCGAGACGGGGCGAGACAAATAGCATTAATAAACCCATACCTGCGTGTCGCCAGCACACCCCCCCAGGAATAAACTCACCACGCTGATCCCCTGTCGCTACGAGAAGCAACAACACATTAATCCCCATCCGTTGTTCCTTCACGACGGAAGAACATATCCTGTCTGTGCATTATCACTCAAGGGAGGAAGTCATGCATACTCCTATGGTGCAATTCAATCTGCAGGAACCATATTTGAGTGGTGGACTGCTGTATGAACGATTTATCCTCTCCGCGATCGGCCTTTGGCGATGGCCTCTCCTGCAGAACAACGATAACGTCCCTTTCTATTGTGATAAGCTTTGTTATCAGGCGCCGAAAGATTAAGGATTTAGGGTATATAGTCGACTGCAAAATGTGTTACTTAGAGAAAAAAGGGAAGTGTGATGTGGGATTTGATGTGGAGTCTGATAGAGACAGGAGAACGGCTTATCATATTCCTGCTCTAACAGAACAAAGGAGCTGACTGGTAGGGATACTCCAGAACAAAGGGAACATCATCATCACGAAACGACGTCTGAATGCCTTTTATGCTGCGCGAGCAGTCGGAGAGACCGTGCATTATTAAAAGCATTCCAGCTCTTTGCGAGCAGGGTAATTTTTTTGATTGCTGCTACACTGACATGAGACGTGACAGGATACTACATCAAACCAAAACCACTGGGTTTATTGGCTCAGAGCAGAGGGTTTTCAAACGGTGAGGCACATCTCCCCCCGGGACGAGACGTGCAGAGATACGGCGTGAGATGAAAGAGACAGGTGCATGTCATGTTCGAAACACAACAGGAAGTTAGATGTTGTTGTTTAGTCCGCCGTTTTGGCCCGTTCACAAACACTTTACAGCAATTTGCATCAGATAGAGTACTCTTTCTCAAAGTCTTAACACAGACGTATTTTTAGATTAAGTCTGAATTACACTTTCCGAGGTTATCATTATTAGATGATATGAATGAATGTCCATAAATCCATTTATATAAAAAGCTCCTCATAACTCTGGGCTGGGACGATATGTATTGCGTTTTTTAAGTATTGCGATTCAATATAACGATTTATTGCGATCTTTGTTAACTTTTTTTAACACTAGACCATGGGAAAAAGTTGAATCAGACACTTCTAGGGACTTTTACTTTGAAAAATATCTAAATTAATACAGCAAGTATGTAGTCAGAGATGTCCTGAAGTCAAATATATCAGGATCATTGTCAGGAATTATTTATAAAAAAAATTCCAGCAACCCAAAAATCAAAGAATAAAGACATTTCCCTCACAAATTAGTGGTATTTTCTTTTTAATTTATAAGGGAGATGTAATGTTTTATACTTCTGGTGAATATAATCTAATTAATCTTATTTTTATATATGTATTTTGTATATACAGTTCCCTTTGTTAACACCTTATTTTGAAAACCGGATGTAGTCACACGTGTATACATCCTCCAACTTCTCCAAGGTGGTCTCTAGCTCTCCCATCAGCTCTGTTCTCTTTATCCATCCATGGTCAGCTCCATCGGGGCCATTTGAATGCATTTAACATAAATGTCAGTGTATGGGTGCTCTACAGTTGTAGCGTCAGAAGATTTGACAACGGAGATGAGAATGACGGCCAGCTCGACTGCACGTTACCGCAATACGATGACGTTTCCTGCCCGTGACCGAGTTTTCATTGCAACGTGTGAAACTCAAAGTGTTTCCATACTTTGTGGCGGATGTCCTGACGATTTTTACCCGCATTTGGCAGGTGGCGGGTGCTAATTTCAGACCTTTGTGATATATATATAAGAATTACAGCGCATTACTTTTCTCAGGTATAGCTACGAACGTTGTGTGCCTGTTTATACCCCCCAAACTAGGCCATGACTATCTACCAAATAGAAGTTATGTAAGTAAGATGTGTTTATGTGTTCAGAAGAGCAGGACGGCTCGTTAGCAGCTTTCACCTGTGATCACAGAACTGGTGTTACAATTTCTATTTTTGTCAGCCTTCACTGTTGAGAATCCTTCTTACATGTTCAGTGACACAATCCTGATTGACTGTCAACCACTGTACTCTACCGACCAGCTGAAAAGCAGTCCCCTCCAGCTCCGGCTAAACAGAAGGAGGTGGGTGGCACCGTCAGCACATGCAGATCTTAACAGTGCACCGGCACCGTAAGAGTCTCTCACAATAAGTCTCACACCCACACATCTCTTTCAAGTGCTAAGCACAGACACAGAGAAAGACCAAATCACACACGGGGGGTTTTTCTTTTGTTGATGCTTGAAGGCGGTCATGCCCAGCAAGAGCCGGCTTACACTGATTGTGAAAATGTGGAACACAGAGAGGTAGGAATTATTTTTTTTTGTCAAAAAAGGAGCCACAAAAATAACGAGGAGAAGATGAAAAAGACGAAGCATTATTTATACAGCACTTTTATGACGTGCTTTACAAAACAAACAGACAAAGCAGGATTAAAAGACAAAGGGAGTTATGAAGAGAGCAGTGAAAACTATTGTTGGTAAAAGCGGAGATATAATTATAAAAGAAGCGCTTTTCAAGGCCTTTGTGCAGAAAGAAGTTCTAAACAGTTTGACATTTCTGGGGGAATGTGCTTAGTCGCTTTCTCGCTGAGCGTCAGAGGAGAACATCAATAGTACTTTCATGTGTGACACGTGGCGTTTGTCGCTCTTTATACTTCCTAGTTCACGATTACGTGGATTAAATTGACAGCCTGTTTACTAATTAACACATTACATCTGTAGGACAACCAGCACAAAACCTGCATGAGGAGTCGGGCTATATGACCTTCTTATGAGGCCAGGACTAGGGACTAGGGATGCTTATGTTCTTAACTGATAACCGACCCTCGTTAACTGATTATTAACCGTTAACCGACAAGATTTGTGCCTCGTACCAGCTGCAGGAGCACAACAGATATTCGTTGACGGGAGTCCCCAGTTCATCGTCCGGGAGCGTCAACTTGGCAGCTACGATGCCGCGTGTAGTGTCGCGGAAATGCAGCCACATTTAGTTTAGTTTAGCAGGTTGTCAGCTGTGTGTTTGCCCGGCGTAACGATACTTTGTCTGCCCGGATTAACTTTAGCAAGTATCCAACAAACAGTGTGTGTATTTGTGTTTCGTTAGCAGCTCTAGCATTGCCGGCAGCTTCGTGCTCGCCGCTGCACACGTAGTCTTTGTAACTTTAGCGAGTCTCCAACAGACCGTGTGTATGTGTGTTGGTGGTGCGTTTGAGGTTGTTGATGGCGTTCTAGCTGTGAACGTAGGTGTAGCAGTGTGTGTACAGTTTATGTGTCGGTGAATGAATGCTACGAAACTACAACTCCTCCGCTCCGCTCAAGCGAGCCAGACACCGCAGCCGACTTCCTGTATCCTCCGGACCACCTTTTCTCCTTAAAGTGATGAGCCGCTCCTCTGAGCCGCTCAGTTTTTGAGTTAATTATTAACATTTCTTTTGACCGTTTTAATCGATAGCGTTAATCGGTTAAAATGCTTAATGTCGGTTAACGCTTCAACGGTTAATTATGGACATCCCTATACAACATATATTCATATGCAGTGCATGGCAACATAAGGATGAGCAGCTCAGCTTGTGAGCCCCGTTAGAGGCTGAAGCCTGTGTGAGACGGAGCCACTGGTCCTCCACATGAGTGATGTTTTCAAGCCCTACACTTATAAAGACTGATCGCTGGGATGTTGTGCACATTGATACTGAAAGGAAGTGCACTTCCAGGTGATGTATAGCGCTGATACGCCAGTGATTTGAATTGATGACACAGCTCAAAGACTAGTGCGCTGCTTGTCTGAGGGATTAGATTCTCGTCCAGGAGCGGTCGGGTAGAATTCATCAACCCTTTTTTTACAGTTCAGTCCAGGTCCACTTGAGCATCTGTTTTTATTACTGGCGGGGGGAAGCAAACACTGATCCGAGATCAGCAGCGCTGATCGAGCAATTTGTTCGGCCTCTAAAGAAGAGTTATGAAACAGGAAATCTTTAACACACTTTAAAGTAGACTGTGGCAACTATATAGATCATACTCTCCCATATATTAATACTGTATGTGCATTACGCAGCAGTGCATTAAGAAGAGCACTCCCTTTCATTTCACATATATATTCAAATCTCAATATAGATGCTGCTGTATTAAACCGAGTGGACAGTTTCCCATTATATGCATGTCTCAGTTATTGCTGCAGAAAGCCCTCTCTAGTTGGGTTTTCAGATCAAAGCTTCTCTCCGTGTCTGTGATTCCAGACAAGGTGCAGCCGAGTTAATTACCAGCCAACTAACCGACTAAATGCTCCCATTTTTTGCCCCTGCACCGCATCTTCCCTCCTCGGGATGAAGAGGATCTAATCCTTTTTCTTGTTCATTAAACACGAGTCGGGCGAACACTCCCGATAACTGGCTTTTGAGCGAAACTGTGAAGTTTGGAGTGGAAGGGTCTCTCAGCGCCCCTCAACCTGCGGGGAAAAGACTCCTCAGCTGAAACTACGCCTGTTAATTCTTAGCAGTTGAAAGTTGCCCTGAAGAAGCCTTAAAGGCATAAAAAACTTTACAAATGGAATGAATGTGTTATAGGTGGCAGACGCGCTCGCAGCCAGCTCTGTACAAGTTTGCTGGAAGCCACGAAAAAAACCAAATTCGAATACATTATGCAGACTGCACCTCCAAGGGGGGGGCTGACAGACTGAGCTGGTAAGTAGGTTAGTAATTGCATCATATGACCAGCAACAAAAACCCGGATACATAAATGTGATTGAAGACCGCACACGTAGACAAACGCACCCGCCCCGAATATTACAACATCGATCTCATAACTGCCAGCGAGGCAGCACGGGGGCTATGATTCACGCGATTATCGAGCTGGAGGGGGGAGGCGGATAGATGGATGCGCGGAGGAACGGGAGAGTCAAAGGATGGATGGCGTATTATATGTCTAATGGCCGTGTGCTAACAGATGAGTTTGCAAAGGGTAGATGAGTTCGCCGGGCAGGTTTGGCGCGCGATCAATGGGTGAGGTCGGTCACAATGATACTGAGTATTGATTGGTTTGCCTGATAGAAGGCCTTGCTCGTGGGAGGTTCAGATTGGGGGGAGGTTTGATTGAAATGGGTGTTTACATGCACATACTGAGCAGCATTTATACGGTATTTTGCACAAGGCCAGAATCACTGCTGCTATAAACGCCAGGCAACCATTGTAAACAAGAATTTGTTCTTAATTGACTTGCCTGGTTGAATAAAAATATGGCATACGCTGTAACCACTCTGGACTACAAACACTTCCGGTGATTTAAAAGTACTACACACTAACAATCACTGATTTTTAAAGTAAAAAATAATTAGGGATGTCACAATACTAGACATTTAGCAGTAGATACTAATACCGGTGAAATTCCATGATTCTCGATACCCAATTCGATATAAGAAAAACAAAGCAAAATACACTTTGTACTAGTATTAGGGAGTTAAACAGGTCATGATTCCCTAAAATCATCTATCTAATAACAATTAATCGCACATTTATCTGTTCAAAATGTACCTTAAAGGGAGATTCGTCAAGTATTTGATACTCTTATCAACATGGGAGTGGACAAATATGCTTCTTTATGCAAATGTATGTATATATTTATTATTGGAAATCAATTAACAACACAAAACAATGACAGATATTGTCCAGAAACCCTCACAGGTACTGCATTTAGCATGAAACAATATGCTCAAATCATAACATGGCAAACTGCAGCCCAACAGGCAACAACAGCTGTCAGTGTGTCAGTGTGCTGACTTGACTATGACTTGCCCCAAACTGCATGTGATTATCATAAAGTGGGCATGTCTGTAAAGGGGAGACTCGTGGGTACCCATAGAACCCATTTTCATTCACATATCTTGAGGTCAGAGGTCAAGGGACCCCTTTGAAAATGGCCATGACAGTTTTTCTTCGTCAAAATTTAGCGTGAGATTGGAGCGTTATTTAACCTCCTTCGCAACAAGCTAGTAAATTATAGTTGGTACCAATGGATTCATTGTTTTTTTAGTTTTATATGATACCAGTATCTTCACTTCAGCTTGAAAACTGAGCCTGCTACAACCTCCAAAAGATTGGTGGCCCGTTGTATTTTTAAAAGGATAATTAAAAATCCTAAATTGCGTTAATGCGTTAAAGAAATTAGTGGCGTTAAAGCGAATTTCTGTTAAGGTGTTATTATCACGTTAACTTTGACAGCTCTAATTTGAACACATAATGATAACGTTATAATTTACCTTCACCTATTTACTCATTTACTGAATAGAGCTTGAACGCATCATAATGAAACTCACGTTAACCAACTCTCCTGCCGATTTCAACACGGATTTGTTGTTCACAATGTGGAAAAATAAGGTGTGTCTCCAGGCCTGGATGCGTCCACTGTGAGTAGTTAAAAACGAGTACCGTCATGTTTTCAGAATTTTGACCATGACTTTGTACCGATCGGTTCTCGTGACGTCACTAAAAATCCTAATATTCAGCACTCTGATAGGACTGGTAGATAGATAGGACCTAAGTGATGCAGAAGAAAAAAGTCAACTTTGGAAAACGCTGACTGAAAAATTATAGAATAACAGAGGAAGACACACACAGAGGAACCATACTGTATAAATGCCTACTGCATCATTAGTGAAACCATTCTTGCTGAAACTCCAGCTCCGAATGAAGCCCTCTTACTGGTTGTGGGGTCTTGCGGGGGCTCCTTTTTCAAGGCTGGCCGCCCGAGTCTTTCCTCTGGCTGCTGGCCGGCTTACATCGCAGCTGTCTTGATCTAATTGACAGTCAGCAAGCTCACCAGCTCTGAGAACTTTCTTCCCCCTTCAGTAACTCTCAATTGAGTGAAATGGCGGTACAGTCTTGGGAACAAAATACCAGCGGGCGGTAGTAAACTGACCAGTACACAGAACTGTTAGCAGTTAGCTCCTCATCTGGACCTCAGACTCTTAATCATTGCATGCATTGTGCAGAGAAACTAAGATGTCATCGCCGTTTTGAAGTGTCTGTTTCAGGAAGTAACATCTTTCACATTTGCAGTGGAGGACGTCCAAGTCATTATTCACAGTTAAATAAAATGCCAGTATTCATATGGTTGAGTGATTCATCATTTAACAATCAGTATTTATCAAACTACTCCGCGACCCTTTCCTTGACAAGCATACATATAAAATATCAGACAAAGCGGCCACGTAAAGGTTTGTATTTAAAGTCCGAGGCTGCTGCCCTCCTCCTCCTCCTCCTCCTTATCACAGCTCAGAGAACCCAGTAATTGAAAAGGAGAAGCCTGTCCTCGCAGATGGTGCATCGCATTGTCTGAGGCAATAATAGGATTGTGGACCTCGCGATTCAATACCTCTCCTAAGCCATTCAAAGCGAAGCGAAGGCACAGAAGTATTGCGGCAGATCTCAGTTTCTTTGCCCGCCGTGCTGCCTTCGGTGTGACTCAGGCCTCACGTGGCACCTCGACTCTGGCCTGATGGGAGCCAGCTCATCGCACAGTCACACTCCCGAAGACGTGTGACTGTCCGAGCACTGCGAGCACGACGGTTACCCTCTGACAGGCACAATGAAGCTCAGAGAAAAGCCTCTCCGAGAGCTCTTGTTAGATATCGAGCAATTTCCCGGCAGGATTCAGAAGCTGGGGCACATTTTCTAATCGGCTGCCAGCCACAAAAAAAAGAAAAAAGCCAATTTCTCCTTTGTAGAATAAGAAAAACGCCTTTTAACCCAGTCTCTGAATGACCTGCTCGCTCGCATATCACATTATTAGATTCATTTGATCTCTCTCTTGTTCCTGACATCTCATATCCGTAAATGATTTTGGAAATAATAGGGCAATTTCCTGCGACTCGAATTAGCATTTCATTTAAATATTGAATGGAGAAGGAATAACTGTTAGTCTGGCTCCGCCAGCATCTCCTAAAACTCATGAATTAACACATTATGTCTTGCTTGTTGAATCTGTACAAAAACGATAATGGGGGATTGTGTGCAGGACTTCCTGGAGATGACAGACTTTATACTAATCTTAAGATAACCAGCTGCTGTTTACAGAAAATGTTCTATGTTGATTCGTATTTTAATAATTTAATAAGTTATTTGACTAAAAAAGCAGAATGAAAACAGACACTAACCGAGGGAGAGATGATGATGATGCAAATAATATTTAATCTTGTTCTTCCAGTTTGACAGTTAGATAAAACGCCAGTATTCAATTGGTTCATCATTTAACAATCATTATTTATCAGTTACTACTCTGCGACGCTTTCCTTGACTGTAATGACAAGCTTACATATAAAATATTAGACAAATTATTAGACAAAACCAGAGGGTGGAGTTAAGTACAACCGAACGCTGAATAAAACATGTTTAGGCCGGACAGACGCCGTAGTAGCGACCTGTCAATCCCAAGGTAGCCCCGCCCTAAAGCATCCCCTGCTTTATGGTCTATTTGACTCTAAATGGGACCATAATTTACTAAATGAACATCATGCTGTATTGAAGAAGACTTGAAACTAGCGATTGAGACCATAAACTCATGTTTACAATGTTTACTGAGGTAATAAATCAAGAGAGAAGTAGGCTCATTTTCTCATAGACTTCTATATTTACAACCAGAGGAGTCGCCCCCTGCTGGCTGCTAGAAAGAATGCAGGTTTAAGACACTTCAGCACTGTCTTCACTTTTTAGACCGTAGGTATCAATCCTTTCAGGAAAATGAATTTCCCAGAATATCGAACCAGCTTCGTAACTCATCCTCACCCATAAAGTAGGAGACGGTCTTGCACATGGCGCCCCCGAAGATGAAGTCCTCCAGGATGTTGGGGATGAGGGTGAAGGGCATGCAGAAAACGGCCATCATGAGGTCGCTGACCGCCAGCGACAGCAAGAAGGAGTTGGTGACGGTCCGCATGCGCTTGTTCAGCATCAGGACCACGATGATCAGCAGGTTGCCGAAGACGCTGAGCAGGAAGATGAGGGAGTAGAGGAGGATGCGGAACGAGTCCATCTCTGACAAAGAGAGAGAGAGAGAGAGAGAGAGAGAGAGAGAGAGGACATCACTTATACAATCTGTTTTTGTATATAGCTCAGGAAGGAAGCACATTTGCACAAGTGAATTACCAGAGCTGTGAATTAATGGGACACGCTGAATGAATGTCTTGTCTTCTAAAATGGAAAATATTAACTTGTTTCATCAAAACCTCTCAGTGCGCCAGTTTTTCTTGTACCCGCGAGAGACAACAAAATGTTTAATGTAACTGGGAACAGTAATAAACAAAGAGGAAGAAGTGGAGGAACAAATAAAAAGTGGCAGAAGAGGAAGATTGATCCATTAAATGAACTGCGTGGTTGACAAAAGACTGACAAAAACAATCATTTTCATCATCTGTATGCCGTCGGTGCTTTTACTCGTAATCATTCAAGCAACCCACGTATTAAATGACGTAAAATAAGAAGAAGAAAAAGTGCGAAAATAACATCAATACACGAAGAGAACAGGCTTTGTCAGGTTGCACACCTGGGAAATAAGACTCCGGGCGCATAAACAACACCAAAGTCTATTACAAGACAGAATAACTTCACATAATCAACATCTTAAATTGCACCAGTGACAATATTTTCCTGCTCGCCCTGTGAGCCAAATTATAATTAAAGTAATAATACTGACAGAAAAAGATGAAGACAACCATGAGTGCTGCCGAACAGACTATGTCAGGTGGTAAACTGGGAATATAACTGGAAGAACAAGATCGAAATTAAACATTAGTTCCATCATGCACATCTTTCCCTCAGTTTGTGTCTGTTTTCATTCTGTTTTTTTACTCAAATAACCCATAAAATGTTTAAAACCGTCCTCTAAAATCAGTGTGTTTCACACGGGGTCCCTTGTGTCCGCGCTGCCATACAGCTGAGCATCAGCGAGAGCAGGGCGGCCCAGCCCGAGGGCTTTTGGGATGCTCCCTTCACTCACACCGGCCTGTCAAAGCGAGTCTGCGTGAGGTTGAGAGTAACCAACGGGACAAGGTCGGGGCCGGCCGTGCGCTGCGCTGACTGAGTCCTCTGATTAAAGACAGCGACATGAGGAGGAGTCTAAAGGTCTGCAGCAGAGCCTGCAGACGGAGCGCTGCACGTCACCTTGAGGGCACACAATCCTCACGAGGAGTGGAACCGGGACACAAACAGTACAGTATGTTCAGTACTGTATGTTCAGATCACCAAACACAAAACAATAAACTGTATTTTTATTATAATGTTGTCATCTTCACATAAGAAATACTTGTGCTCACAAAATAAAAATGGGCCGTTGCATTCAAAGTTCAAATTATTTCAACTTTGACCTCGGTTGCTGGTGACCTTTCAAAGCGCAACCAACGGCATAACAGCTCCAACTGTTGTTGTTGCCAATAAACAGTGAATGGCGTTCCTTGTGCACTTTTTGACAGCATATTCTCACAGTGAGCGAAGAGCAGATTTCTCATCATGTGACGGCAGCTTTAGAGGTTCTGGTAGGCAGATTTTGTTTTACTTCTGGAGAGAGCAGGCTAGCAGCTACATATTACATGCATGTATGCACAGAAATAAGAAATTTACAACACACTTACAAATGATAAGTTGAACTCACCAGCAATAAAACACACCATAGCTCTATTCAATACTTTTGTACAGTACGTATATTTGGTCTGGTATGACCAAGCAACTCAGGAAGAGCGCCAGTCGTCGATCACAACTCTCGTAGTGGTGGTACTGCAACTTCCGTGTCAGTCATGTGATGCATTGGGCCCAAAAACACTTTTTCCCATAGACTTACATTGGGAAAGAGACGTCTGTAACTCAGCGGCAAATTTTTTTTTTAGGTCAATCAACTTCCCAGTACGATCACTCTAATAGCCCCCAAAAAATTGGTTTTAAAGTTTTAAAACGCACTAATAGCAGAATCCAGAGTTATTTCCCTTCCTCTGTTCACGTGAGTGAGACCCAGACCGAGGCTGGAGCGCACGCCCTGACGACGGCGTGACGTTGGGACGCCGTGACCGAGTCATGTGACCGAGCGGAGGCTACTGCGCCTGTTCAAGATGCGGGTATTTTTCCAGGCTGGAGGTCGAGACATTTTCGCTTCATGCACCACTGAGCAACTTTCATAGGAATGAACGGGGCCCCGCCTCCAACGCTGTATCCAGTTCTCTTAATATATCTATGGGTATGACTAGTAGCTTATGGTGGCAAACTTCACATAGATATCGCTGCGTAAGGCCCCAATCACACGGAGACACGTCACCTGCAAAACCATTGTTTTCCTATGGCACAGTGGCGTGAACTCTTTTCTTGCGCTGCGTTTATCTAGTGTTTTTTATGAACGCGTGGTACACTTAAGGGTCGAAAACATGGTCACCCTACTCTAGACTTGATTCAGGACTTTAGTGCAAAAAATTACTTCTGACTTGCAAAACATTGACTTAGTGGAAGTTATCATATCACTGCATCAGTGTTTTGCTGCTTCCCTTTGCTCAGCAAAAAGCACATTCGTTGAGAATGCTGATTTAGTTGCTAACGTAGTTTCATCGTCTTACCGTCCTGTGTTGGTATTTCTTAAACTTCATTAGTGTCGGGGCGTCTTGCCAAAGGACTGCGGTTGAAAATTAGCCAGCTGGCTAACACTGATATACAAAAATGTTGATTCATGTGCATTATCCTTATAAATAAATTATTTTTAACACCTTTGAAGGGTCTTTCTCTCTGGCAATAGTCCCATGCTGCACCAAACTTTATGTGCTATTTTAGAAAAGTTTGTTAGAAATATATATATTTAAATGTTCTAAGAGGTGGTAGCCAACATCCAGTTATAGTTTTTCATTTATCGAACATTCTGCAGAGGAACAGGATAAGAGTAGCTGAGGGATTTGAAGCCCAGGACGCCGCAGGTTGCATGTTAAACACCTCTGCAATCTGAGAGAGACCCCTCAACTGCACATATGAATTATTCTTTTGATAAGAAAATCCTCTGATGGCATTGAGAGCAGTTTCATCAGCCGAAACACTGACATCACGGTCAAGTTAATAAAAGCAGCATCCACCTTGTGTCAGTCGCTCAGAGATAAATCTGCAATGCAGCTGACAAGTTTGACAAGAGTTTGATATCCAGATGTATGCATAATCAGGACTCACTTGAGTGAGACTTCCTATACAAACAGCAGGCGGGGAGTCCCCGTAGCTCAGCGGCTTCCTTTGTGTTAGATTGTGAGCGACCCAGCCGAGTGAAAATGGAATTATCTATTCATTGAGCACCAGCGGTATGTTGGCTCTCCTGAGCCCAACGTCTGCAGGACAATTCACTTTGGTTCCTTTGACTCCCTCGAGCGTGACAGCTGCGTTCAAATCCAAAAGCATCTATAAATACATCACGTTTGAGAAGGTGGCTCGTGTGCAGCAGGAGTTTTTGGGGTGGAACATTTTCGGCATGACCCAGGGCTCAACACTGCTGCTTATGTCAGGGTTGTTTATTTAACCTCTGTTAGCCTGAGTGTGTCCTGTTGGCTGTCCCAACTATAATTATGTTTCCCCGCAAGGAGCGTTAAAGTTTCATCACTTCACTTTGTGTTATCTTAAGGAGAGGATTAACACGACTTCATTAGGACAGCAAGTCAATTGAAAGGAATCTATTAGGGGATGCGGGGTAAGAGGAATATTTGTATGTATTGACTGATGGAGCTGCATCCTGATACATGAATAAACACCACGCACCGGCAACATTTTGGTGAGGAAAAACGGTCATAGCCATTTTCAAAGGGGTCCCTTGACCTCTGACCTCCAGATATGTGAATGAAAATGGGTTCTATGGGTACCCACGAGTCTCCCCTTTACAGACATGCCCACTTTATGATAATAACATGCATTTTGGGGGCAAAAAACATGTTGCATGCAGTATGCATTTGTTGTTTTTGTCTACTCTAAAATGATGTTTCTGGTGTGTTCTTTATACTATTACAGTATTCCTAAAATTATATTTAAAAAATCAAAATATATCGCCTTGCTTACAGTATCACTGATGTTTCTGACTGCGAGTAACAGCGACTTGAGCGTGTTTTTTCCCGTGAATCAGAGTGTATTTCACTGGTGTTTCTGACTGCAAGTAACAGTGACTTGAGTGTGTTTTTTCCCGTGAATCGGAGTGTATTTCACTGGTGTTTCTGACTGCGTGTAACTACGACTTGAGTGTGTTTTTTCCCGTGAACCAGAGTGTATTTCACTGATGTTTCTGACCGTGAGTGACTGCAATTTGGGTGTGTGATGCAACTATTTTATGGCAGGTATATTGCTCAAGACCCAAGGAAGTGCGGTGTGAAGTTGTTTGTTTTACTAGAAAGGAAATGCACTGAAAACATTTGTCAGACCTCGAGGATAGTCTTTAGTGAGAAACATTGACATATGGCACCTTTAAAGCTACCTTGCGGACTTCCTGATCACTCGTGGCATTATTGAGCAATGTTTAAATATAGCATCTTGTACATCAGTTTAATGCTATTCCACTGATTGACAGTTGGTGGCGATAATGTGTAAAGAAACACAGCGACATGTCAGAAAAGACAGGGATGAAGAGCTGCGATCTAGCAAACATGGATGTAAACAAGGCAGGTTGCAAAATAGTCTAAAATTCATCTTTGCAAGTATGTTCGAAAAGAACATTTAACACATTTCTAGGCTTTTCCAAGAAAACACCACAGGGTGTCTTCAACATAAATATGGATGCAGCTCTCTCTAATGCTGATTATGTGCAACCACTTCATCACATGAATGCAGTTTGACAGCTGTATTATTACAGAAACCACTCTAACGCAATCACATTTCCCAGAGTACAACTCTGTTGAACCTTAAATGACATTTTCATTCTTATTAACTTTTGGAAAGTCAGCGAGAAAAACATCTTTTTTGGGAGAAAAAGTCCTCAAGTCAAGAGACAAACAAATCCATCATTGGCTGACTTCTCTGTAGCCTCATAAAACATTTTCTCATATCAGTGACAGTGTAATCTCTCGGTGACAGAGGAGAAATGGTGGGACTGAGGATAAGATGATCCTTATAAAGCCTGCAATGAAATATGGTTTATTGCATTTTCATATTTGGTTCACTTGCACTCCCGGCTAATGTGATGGTTTTGGCAGGAAGGTGAATAAAAACATTGTAACTTAAGCTAAGAATAATGAACTTGTCTGTGCCCTTTGCTGTAATTTACCTTTTACGGTGTTCATCAGCTGCACAAACTGTCTCGATTCAAGTCTGTGTTTTGAAATCTATTTTTCTGATAGGCTTTCCGGGCAGAAGGACCCGCCGGTTATTAGGCCACATCTAAACATCTGTTTCCTTATCACCATTAATGGTTGTGTTTTGGAGTCATTTCACTTTTAACTAGTAAACACTCCAAAATTTCAACACAAACATGCCTGAATGTTTTCCTCAGAGTGCTTCCAATGCCAGATCTGTGTCAACACTGCCAATAAATCCTTATCTTACAACACAGAACACTCTCTGCTTTAAATCCACGTCATCCAATCAGACGCTCTCTGTTTCCAAATTACAATACAGAGTTCGGAGAGTTCACGGCATGTCTTGTGCCCTAACTAGGGCTGTCAATCAATTAAAATATTTAATCGCGATTAATCGCATGGTTGTCCTTAGTTAATCACAAGTAATCGCAAATTAAATGCACATTTTTTCTGTCCAAAATGTACCTTAAAGGGAGATTTGTCAAGTATTTAATACTCTTATCAACATGGGAGTGGACAAATATGCTGCTTTATGCAAATGTATGTATATATTTATTATTAGAAATCAATTAACAACACAAAACAATGACAGATATTGTCCAGAAACCCTCACAGGTACTGCGTTTAGCATAAAACATATGCTCCGATCATAGGTCTGACAAATGTTTTCAGTGCATTTCCTTTCTAGTAAAACATACAAACAACTTTCCAGTAAACACTGCTCTTCCTTGGGTCTTGAGCAATACACGTGCCATAAAATAGTTGCATCACACACACAAGTTGCAGCCACTCGAGGTCAGAAACATCAGTGAAACAACAAATGTATACAGACTGCAGACTTTTCTGACCTTCAAACTGCATGTGATTATCATAAAGTGGGCATGTCTGTAAAGGGGAGACTCGTGGGTAACCATAGCACCCATTTTCATTCACAAATCTGGAGGTCAGAGGTCAAGGGACCCCTTTGAAAATGGCCATGACAGTTTTTCCTCGCCAAAATTTAGCGCATGTTTGCATCTTCACTCTAGCTTTAAAACTGAGCCCCCTAATGCGTTAAAGAAATTAGTGGCGTTATTATCGCGTTAACTTTGACAGCCCTAATCCTAAAACACATCCAATCAAAAGCTTCTGACCTCCTCTCCAGTTTAATCACGATCACAGAAGCACGATCACTGAATATCAAGACTCCTTTCACCTTGAGTCAGGTATGCAGATCCTTTAGAGACTGACTGGATCAAACTGAATCCGTGGGCTTTATGACAGTCTGACTTATTGCAGATTTGATCTATTGGCCTTCTTTGTAGCTCCACACATGCATTACTCTTAAAAAACACGGTGGCAAATGAATCCTTTGACAGCAATTTAGCATTGTGCTGCGTGTCTGTATCGCATTTTATCGCCGTAATGAGGCAAGTTACTGTTACAGTCAGCACAGTTAAACTCAATTAGTCTCCAGCATGGTCTTCCCATGAGAGGAAAATATTGATCCTTCATTACCTTGACATTTTTGGAAGTTGGAGAGAGAGTTTGTTTGTAGTGTGCGAACAAGCTCAGCACATATTAAATTACCCACAAGGCCTTGACAGAGTTTTGCTCTCCAATCGCTGCTTCATTAACATCTTGTGAGATACTGAATATTTCATTGAAAGCATGTAAAGAAAGGACACTTGGGATGGCAGAGAGCACATGTACAGTATAGGTGTGAGCTCATGTCTATTTAAAGAGAGGCATTTAGCAGAGTTACGGCACTGAAGCCTCTCCCGTAAATCTCCGTCCACTCTGCTGTCTCTGCAAACATAAATGACAGGATGCCAGATGCCTGCTAATGTTGGACGGGCAGGCTGGCTGCAAACTGTAAATTATAGACTCCATGTTCCCGATAAAGGTGCATACTAATTATTATGGTATGGTGTGTGTAGATGCCTCAGATTCCAACAGTAATGGCTACATGCCATGTGTATGTCCGCTGTAGCAAAGGCAGCTCAGGTGAAGAACTAGCGATTTGCGTAAAAAGGCAGGTGCCTCAGGACAGCTCAGTCAATAACGATGACCAAACACCAATCTTTCCTAAAGCTAGAAACAGGAGAACTTGAACTTGACTTCATCGGCAGTGGAATGGTGCATGGTTATATTGTACAAACCACTTTGGGACACAATAATAACATACATGAACCTTTTAAAAAAGGTTTTGCTCTCATGGGAAGGTGTATAAATAGCACATAACAAATGCATTTGTAGGCTTTCCGCATGTCATCTTTACGCCATGCAACAACGGTAACGTCCAATTTGGCTTTGGCACCAAAACTGTTCAATTAGGTTTAGGAAAAACATCATGTTTGGGCTTGAAATAAGTACATAAACTAAGTAACATACGTACGGAAACAACGTAACATAACTACGGAAAACACGTCACTAACGTAACTTAAAAAGTCCTGTGTTTGTTGGACCCATTCACCTCTCCCTCAACCCGCCATAAGCAGTCTTTCTCGCTTTTTATTAAACGTCACTAGCTCTGAGCGTAGCATATTTACGCAGATGCGTTCACAGACTACATGGCGCACAAGTGAGTCGGCTGTGTCTAGAAGGAATCCTGCAATTTGAGAAATCTGATCCGAGATCTGCAGAAACTTACAAAAACTAACCTTAAATATTCAAGCTCGATGACTGACCTTTAACTATTCGAGATCAATACCTAACCCTAACCATCTCGCAAGGGTTTCCCCAACTTTCTTCTAGACACCACCAAATAATACATGAAAAACCAAGAAAGGCGTTCTTATTGCACGCTAAATGCCTCGCGCATTATCGTGTCATTCATGCACCTTTTCGTGCGTCAATCAAGGCGAATGCATCCCCAAACGAACCTCTTCCAGCCTTCCTAATGTAATTAATGGAGTTTTAATTGCTGTAATTACCACTAAAATACTTATTAAAGGAAGTGAAATTAACTTTTCTGACCCCAACTTGTTGAAAAATTGATTAATTGGGAGTTTCCTCATATAGTCTCATTTGAACGAGCACCACGTAGCCATTAGAGGAGCTGCATCTTAAGGGATTTCTTTATTGAATTAAACATGCAGTCGAGGTGTTTGTCACTCGATTTCCATAAATCACTATGTAAACAAAGCCCAAGGTGAGGCACCGGTGTTTCTAAAGGGGACGCCATGCAGTGCAATTACTAATTGGGCTTCCTCCGGACTATAGAGACCTCAAAGTTTGTGAGATTCAGACTTAACAAAGGAAAAAATCAATTTAGAAGTTACATTAAAGTTGCTGGTGGTTGCACAGCAGAGGGGCAGAGAGCCCTATGAAGCAGAGGTGTGGACTCGAGTCACACATTTGATGACTTTAGACTCGACACAATCAAAAAAAGACTTGCAACTCGACTTTGACTTTAACACTCGTGACTCGTGACTTCACTTGGACTTGGGCCTCTTGACTTAAAAATACTTTATACATTCCTCTGAACCCAAAGATTAAAAAGGCCTGTCTTGACTTGGGACTTGACTCAGGACTTGCCTGTCTTGATTTGGGACTTAACTCGGGACTTGCATGTCTTGACTTAGGACTTGATTTGGGACTTAACTCTGGACTTGCCTGTCTTGACTTGGGACTTTGCTTGGGACGTATCTGTCTTGACTTGGGACTTGACTCAGGACTTGCATGTCTTGACTTAGGACTTGATTTTGGACTTGACGTGGGACTTGACTTGGGACTTGCCTGTCTTTACTTGGGACCTGAGTGCCAAGACTTGGGACTTGTCTCTGGACTTGCCTGTCTTGACTTGGGACTTAACTCGGGATTTGCATGTCTTGACTTAGGACTTGATTTGGGACTTGACTTGGGACTTTGCTTGGGACTTGCCTGTCTTGACTTGGGACTTAACTTGGGACTTTACTTGGGACTTGCCTGTCTTGACTTGGGACTTGATTTAGGACTTGCCTGTCTTTACTTGGGACTTGAGTGCCAAGACTTGGGACTTGTCTCTGGACTTGCCTGTCAAGTCTAGGGACTTGTCTCTGGACTTGTCTGTCTTTACTTGGGACTTGACTCAGGACTTAACTCTCGACTAGTTAGTCTTGACTTGGGACTTGACTCTGGACTTGAGACTTACTTGTGACCTTCAAAACAATGACTCGGTCCCACCTCAGCTATAACGTAGTGCTGTATTTGCTTTGTCACTCGACGAGTCACATGACTGAGGATTAACGGACAGTGAAATGAGTCGTCCACCAGAGTCTGACTGATAACCTTATAAAGCTCCGACCCGCCTCCCTCCTCTCCTCCGCTATCACGGCTCCATAAAGCCGCTGAGCAGACAGCTCAATACAACTACTGCACGGTTGAGAGGATCTTTATTATTGATGCAGGCGACACTATACATCCTCATAATCTGTGATACACGTGTATATGAAAGCCATAATATTGATTTTCTGTACTAAACGTATACTAACACGGCGGGGTTGTGCACGAGAGGCAGCAACTCATACTCAGGAGGGAGTTCATATTTGTGAATGGTTAGATATTAGAAACTCCTGAGCACTAACAAGCCTCCCAGTCTTTATTTATGAACCCAGAGCCCGAGGTGACTGCTGGGTTTCCCTCCTAAAAATGAAACGGTGTTCATTTAATCCTCATAAGATCCACATCATGATACCTTATCTCACATGCACTCAAAAGGACGAGCCGAGCTCAGCAGAGTGCCAAGGTGCAGCTACAGATGCTGTTCCACATCAGCGAGGCATTGTCTAAACTGAACTGCTCTCCAGAGCCCTGAATGATTACCATAATGTGATGTACGTCAGCTGTTGTTTCCTTTCTGTGCTGCAGGAGTTTCTTACAGCACTGCAGACAGTCTGTGTCTCCAGAATTAATATGGATCACAAAGGACATCATGCATTTTACATTCTAGGAGGATTCACCCATATTTTTGCTTCTACATTTGTGCAATTTGTTTACAAACAAGTTTGCAGAATTGGCTATTACCGAGTCGTGTTTGCAATGCACCCGTGGGTGTACTTACAACTACCACTGGATTGCTTTGATCCTGAAGACAATTTTAAAACATGATGGTTCTCAGGCAAGCTCTGGTGTTACATGATTTCTAAGCAGGTATATGGTAATTTATTCATGATGGACATCAGAGATAATGTTATCCTTGGAACATGCAAGTCGTATCGATTCTAAATATATGTATATTGTGTCCGTGTGCTCAAATTTGACTCAGAGAAGGGGTGTGATTTTTGGTGCAAATTGGGGCAATTTGACCAAATCAGTGTGACAAACTATATTAACTAACCTGCATGCACCTGTCTGTTTTACTTCACACAGTATCTTAGCCTCATACAACGGTTCGTATGATATCGTATGAAAAGTTATTCCTAATTTTTCATGCGTTTTCCTACGAATGTCCAGCAACACGTGATACGCATGTCAATTTCCGCTCGTTATATGCATACAGTATTTTCAAAATAAACCTCGTCTTCACAGGAAACATCTTAGAAAAACAAAACTACTTAGTTTAGGAATAGATCGTGGTTTGGGTTAAAATAACTACGGAAGTAACTCTGTAACTTAAGCACGGAAGTTACGTGATGGCAACAAAACTACTTAGTTAGGTTTAGGAAAAGATCGTCTTGGTTAGGTTTAGGCAACAAAACTACTTAGTTAGGTTTAGGCAACAAAACTACTTAGTTTAGGAAAAGATCACGGTTTGGGTTACATAACTCCGGAAGTAACTCTGTAACTTAAGTACGGAAGTTACGTGATGGCAGCAAAACTACTTAGGTTTAGGAAAAGATCGACTTGGTTAGGTTTAGACAACAAAACTACTTAGATAGGTTTAGGAAAAGATTGTGTTTTGGGTTGACTTCTGGTTTAAAAAAGGCCATGCCTCTGCGCATGCCTCCTCCCCCTATCACCTGTGCCTGATCATGCGCTGTGCCACCAGTACCCACAGATACAGAAACTGTGATGGACCTCGCATTTAACCCTTTAATTTCTCATTAGGCTCATTTCACACACCATTATTTTGTATGCTTTAATCTGCATCAAGATAAACAGCCTTAACTCTACACTTGGACTCTGCATCTCTCTGTTTCTACACTCTCACCTGAGCACAACAATAGTGTCCTGATCCGACACCCTGAAGCGATTGCTGCCACACCTATTGATCCATAGAACACACACATTCTCTCACACATCTGGTTTCACATGAGGTACGAACAGCAGTCTACTGGGTGAAAGCCCGGTGTTTTTTGACACCTCAATTCAATTACGTGGATAACATATAAATTGATTTGGGATATATATGAATTACAGTGCATTACTTTTCGTAGGTATAGCTACGAACAGTGCATGAGAACAGCCTGCCTTGTGTCTCCCACACCTCCCTGAAAAGGCACACCCCTCTATAGTATCTATAGAAACTAAAAGAGAAGGGAAAGCTGAACAATTCATGCAGGTCTGGCAGTACAGCGGTGTAATGGAGCAGCCTACAGTGCATAGTGATTGTCTGAAATATGATCAGTCTCAGGTCGGTCAGGTAAGAGTAGATGATAATATATATAAAGGTGTGAACTTCAAGTATCTCCACCCTTTAGTCACTGAGCGTTTGTAGGCTTTTAAAAGAAAGGGTTCAACTGATCCTCTTGATTGTGTATTTAATCGTCTCCATCTTAAGGGGTTTAGTCGCCCAGCAGCTTTGAAGCAGAGGACGAGAGCAGAATACATGTTCACCCAGGAGACGGAGTTTCTGTCTCATCTGTCCTCTGTCCCCCCGGTATAGTTAGTAACTGACTTGATTAAGATGCACTCTGCATTCACGTTAGGTTTTTAAAGCTAAAATGGCATAAAAATAACTAACTACAGCTTCTCAAATATGAACATTTTCTCGTGCAATAACCTGAATACCTTTGGGTCTTGTATTGTTGGCCTTGTAATTTGAAGATGTCTCCTCGGGCTACGAGAAACTGATTGCCATTTCCACTATTTCCTGACATTTTATTGACCAAATGATGAATTGATTTAAGTCGTACATATAGAACCTGTAATGTGAAATTTCGTAGCTTCATTTTTTATTTAAAGTCATTGTTTTTTTATGCTCAGTACTCTGGTTCAACATACGTGGAAATATTAGTTATTTTGCTCCAATAATAAGCAATAAAAATACGTTTTCGCAAATTAATTTTAACGCCACTAATTTCTTTAACGCATTAATGCAAGTTGTGACTTTTAGGTTGTAACGGGCTCAGTTTTAAAGCTAGAGTGAAGATACTGGTATCATATGAAACGAGAAAACCTAAGGAATCCATTGGTACCATGTCATACTAGCTTGTTGCCAAGGCCATTTTCAAAAGGTGTCCCTTGACCTCTGACCTCAAGCATATGTTTTATGCTAAATGCAGTACTTGTGAGGGTTTCTGGACAATATTTGTCATTGTTTTGTGTTGTTAATTGATTTTCTATAATAAATATATACATACATTTGCATAAAGCAGCATATTTGTCCACTCCCATGTTGATAAGAGTATTAAATACTTGACAAATCTCCCTTTAAGGTACATTTTGAACAGATAAATGTGCGATTAATTTGTGATTAATCGCGATTAACTATGGACAATCATGCGATTAATCGTGATTAAATATTTTAATCAGTTGACCGCCCTAATAAGAATGCATCACTTTCTATTTATAGTAGGGCTGTCAATCAATTAAAATATTTAATCACGATTAATCGCAAAAATGTTACGCACGTTTGGAGCGTTATTTAACCTCCTTCACGACAAGCTAGTATGTCATGGTTGGTACCAATGGATTCATTAGGTTCTCTAGTTTCATATGATACCAATATCTTCACTCTAGCTTTAAAACTACAACCTAAAAATCTCAATTTGCGTTAATGCTTTAAAGAAATTAGTGGCATTAAAACGCGTTATCGTGTTAACTTTGATAGCCAACTATCAAATAGTCCTTTTTATACAAAAAGCTGAGAAATATTGCTCAATATTTTTGATTTATGCTTTTTTCCCCCAACATAACAAGCAAAATAAATAAATAAGAAGCTCAGTCTATTTGCATGGAAAATAAATTTCTCAGCTTCATTTTTCATTTCAACTCTCTTTGCTTTAGTGTTTTCTGCTCAGTGCTCTGCTCCAACATGAAAATATGTCTGAATATATTTACTTTCTTAGATTCAATTTGATCAAACTGCTGTTTTTTATTTCAGAATCCTTTTTGCAAAGTGAAGGACAAAAATCTCCAATTCAAAGAATCGGACAGCAGTAAATCCACAAGTGGAGGAGCGGGGGTGGCGCTTTAATTTCCTGTCCTGGCTCTGGAGCATCACATCTGAGAGCAGCAATACAGCTGCATAATCAGCCTGTGTTGGCCTAAAGGGAGGCAGCAGAGGAGGAATAGCTCCACCAAGGATTAAGGTAAATAAAAGAAGACCATTTGCGAAGTGTGTCACAGAGGGGATGGGATGAATCTATCAGCAGGACATTCCTCCTGGTCAAACACTGAGCACGCCCCGTGGCGTTTTGATTGCTCTCCGGGTCCTATACAATACGCTGCTGCATCCTGTATAAGGTCAATAAAAGTAATGCAGCACAGAAGGAGGAACGGGCTGTGAATTATTTAGTGGAGGAAGATTTGAAATTTTCTCAATACTGCAGCGGTGGCAGGGGAAAAAGGAAAAAAGAAATTAACTCTCGCCCACGTTCAGACATCATTACCTAATCAGCCCCTTATTTTCCCAGTGGTGTCCCGATCGGAGACGCAGCTCGGGGGCCTCGTCTCCTCTGGTGAGGGGTTTAATCTCCTCGACGGGGGTTGTCAGCATTTTGAGAATCATAAGAAAACATTTGAATTAAAACAGCTCCTCACTCTGCTTCATGCTGCTGCTTGTGATTGTGGCGTTATTGATGCAGGGAGAAACAGTAAATTGGGCTGCCCTGTGATTGATTGCATGCAATGAGGCTGAGGAACCTGATTTAAACAAGACTCCTGATTGCAAATCATTTTATGGTAAAACAGAGCGAGAGGAAAAGATTAGAAAATGTTTGGAAGGTACTTTTTTTAGGTACGTCTTTAAGCAGGTGATCAGTCACAAGTGGCAGTTTTTTAATTAGACGCAAACAACCTGATTAAGATGAAATATAAGCATCTTTAGGCTTTTATTTTGGAGGGAATATTCACCGTCAGATTGATTTTATGAGAAGAAGAAGAAAATAGCTTGAATATTTTATTCCCAGTGCCAACAGACAGCACAGATTATAAAAAAGGTGTAACACCTTGTTTTTTTCCCCATCTGTTTCAGGCCAGATGTTGAGAATCCAAAGCGGAATACAGATTAACCCTTTAAAACCGGCCGCTATCCTGTTTTACGGAGGTTGTAGCGGGCTCAGTTTTAAAGCTAGAGTGAAGATACTGGTATCATACGAAACTAGAAAACCTAATGAATCCATTGATAACAAGTAATGACCTCTGACCTCCAGATATGTGAATGTAAATGGGTTCTATGGGTACCCACGAGTCTCCTCTTTACAGACCACTTTATGATAATCACATGCAGATTCTTGCACGCAGTATAAATGTTTTATTTCCACCTATTTTAAAATGGTGTGTTTGAATATGTCTGCATACTGGGGTCCCTAGACAGTCTTTGAATTACATAAATTGGGTATCACTGTAAAGCTGAGACTCTTGTGGATCCAATGAGCCCAACTGTATTCATGTGTGATGATGTTAGTCCCCATAGGAGACATTTCATGGTATTGTATTTGAAACTTCTCTGTATAAAATGACCTGTGGTGACCTCTAGGATAATCACAGCCTCATGAAACTTCAAAGCCACAAACTAGAGACCTAGAGCATTCAGATGATGGATGGCTTTTCTAGGTAGACTGACAATAAGGGAGCAGTTTACACAACAGAAGCGCTCACCATCCAATCGCCGAAAAATGCAATTCTTGCAGAAAAATCTCCAAACGTCAACATCACTTTTTTCTATGGTGTTCCTCAACGTCTTGATGTCTTAATGTGGAATTGATTCATAAAAATGTATTGCTTATTAATGACTATAACAACAGCAAATTAATCTCCAGGTTCCCAGCTTTCAGATGATGTACACCACTTCTATGTGACATCTAGTGTTGACTATTTATCCACCGCTTAGGTACGTTTTTAAGCAGGTGATCCGTAACAGGTGGCAGTTTTTAATTAGAAGCAAACAACCTGATCAAGATGAAATATAAGCATCTTTAGGCTTTTATTTTGGAGGGAATATTCACTGTCAGATTGTTAAATTTAGCTCCAAATGTGTGTGACAAAATGATATCAATGCAAAAAATCCTGCAACAACTTATAAGACATAATAGAGCATGAAGATGATTAATATGTAATTCTTATTAATGACTACAACAACAATTAATCTCCAGGTTTCCAGCTTTCAGATGATGTACACCACTTCTATGTGACATCTACTGCTGACTATTTAACATCCCTTTAGAAAAAAAAAGAGGGCAACACCTCAGCTCGGATGATTCATGAGGCAGCTTTGGTGCAGCTCCAGAAGAAGAGAGAGGAAAAACCAGAGTAAAAGCCTCACCTTTGACTCCTCTGCCCGGTCTTGGGGGGACGGATCCATTCTTGCAGCTCATATTATAGTCGCTCACTTCCAGGCTGAGGTTGCCCATCACCTCCAGGCAGCTCGCCTCCAGTGCGCTCCCGTTGCCCGGCTGCAGAGCCATCCTCTCCGGGCTGTTTGACGCACTGGAGAGACGCACTGCTAGTGAATCAACTTGTCGCCTTTTTCTTCATTCAACAGCCGGAGAGGGGGCGGTTGTGAAACTTGGAGAAAACCAAGAATGTTAAACTCTTAACACGGTGTGATAACGGGGAGAATAGCCAGACCAGAGAGGAGTTGGTCTTTGGAGAGGAGAGGAGCGCAGAGCAGAGTGCACAGACCCGGACTGTGGAGGAATGAAGCTGCTGCTAAGGCAACTGAGGAGCAATCTCTGTCTCTCTCTTTCACTCCCTCCCTCTCCCTCTCCCTCTCCTTCTCTCTCTCTCTCTCTCTCCTCCTCTCTCCATTCAGCTCACGACTGTCACTGTACAATTCAACCAAAGCAGTACAAAAATAGGCGTCCTATCTATAGCTGGGGTGACTCCAGGTTCACCTCCCTAAAATTAGATTTAATTGCAAATTTTTGAAGTGACAGTGGAGGTAAAACACATGGTGGATATGTGTTAAAACTAGGGCTGTCAATTGATTCAAATATTTAATTTTGGTTAATCGCATGATTGTCCGTAGTTAATCACGATTAATCGCACATTTATGTGTTCGAAATGTACCTTAAAGGGACTGTTTGTAAGAATCAGAAATGCTTGTTAACGGCGACACCTGTGGCCGTTAAGTCAACGAAAGTCAGCGTCCTGTTGCTCGCGCTTGTGCTCGCTCTAAATAGACATGAACAAGCATCGCTCAAAACAGTGAGGCGACACATGTCAGCTAAAACTACAATATCACTCTATATTTCACCTGCTTGGCAGTAATGTTAGCTGACCAGACGAAGGTCTCTCCATGAATCAATGCTGATACTAGTGTTGGCTTTTGATAACGTTTCTCTCTGCAGAGCCCCGTCACTTCACAAGACATGGAAAACCTCTGTTGGTCTGGAGGAGCTGCAGCATTTATTTCTGCACAAACGTCCACTGTACATTCACTAGATATTCTCAGAGCTACGAAGTCTTCTGCAGTGTGTAATGTACGTGCATGCACGTGAGGTGGAGCGAGACAGCGAGAACGCATGCGGTGTGTGAGTGAAGGCAGGCAGGCAGAGGAGCAGAGACTCCGGCCACACGCGAGCACGCATGGGAAACCGACCCGGTAGATTAATACGTGTTAAAAAGTTACAAACAGTCCCTTTAAGGGATCGATTAGAATATTTAATCACAATTAATCGCACATTTATCTGTTCAAAATGTACCTTAAAGGGAGATTTGTCAAATATTTAATACTCTTATCAACATGGGAGTGTGCAAATATGCTGCTTAATGCAAATATATGTATATATTTATTATTGTAAATCAATTAACAACACAAAACAATGACAGATATTGTCCATAAACCCTCACAGGTACTGCATTTAGCATAAAAAATATGCTCAAATCATATCATGGCAAACTGCAGCCCAACAGGCAACAACAGCTATCAGTGTGTCAGTGTGCTGACTTGACTATGACTTGCCCCAAACTGCATGTGATTATTAAATCAAATGATTAATTAAAGTTCAAGGTAACTATGCATGTAATAGTGTCCGATCCCCGAGAGCCTTCCTGTTCTTCTTCTTGTTTTCATAGATTAATTGATTGTGCTGCTGAGATATACATCAAGGGTGAGTGAGCGTGGAAATACATTTGTCATGGGTGGGCGCTGAGGTCAAGAGAGACAGGGATGTAATTGCAAAGTCTATACCACTTAAAGGACCAGTGTGTAGCATTTAGGGAGATCTATTGGAAGAAATAGAATATTAATATGTTTGTTTTCTTTAGTGTATAATCACCTGAAAATAAGAATCGTTGTGTTTTTGTTACTTTAGAATGAGCCGTTTATATCTACATAGGGAGCGGGTCCTCTTTACGGAGTCCATAATGTTGCTCCTTCATGTTTCTACAGTAGCCTAGAAAGGACAAACTAAACCCTGGCTCTAAAGAGAGACATTTGCATGTTTGCATCGGCCACCGTAGTTCTCCTACCTACAGTGTAATATGCAACCTCACCGCTAGATGTCGCCATATCCTACACACTGCACCTTTAAGTCTCTTAAGTCCTCTTTTGGCGAGGAAAAACTGTCATGGCCATTTTCAAAGGGGTCCCTTGACCTCTGACCTCCAGATATGTGAATGAAAATGGGTTCTCTGGGTACCCACGAGTCTCCCCTTTACAGACCACTTTATGATAATCACATGCAGTTTGGGGCAAGTCATAGTCAAGTCAGCACACTGACACACTGACAGCTGTTGTTGCCTGTTGGGCTGCAGTTTGTGATGATTTGAACATATTTTTTATGCTAAATGCAGTACCTGTGAGGGTTTCTGGACAATATCTGTCATTGTTTTGTGTTGTTAATTGATTTCCAATAATAAATATATACATACATTTGCATAAAGCAGCATATTTGCCCACTCCCATGTTGATAAGAGTATTAAATACTTGATAAATCTCCCTTTAAGGTACATTTTGGACAGATAAAAAATGATTAAATATCACCCAGGGCCCCATAAAAGCTTAAACCAGCCCTGCCTGAAAGGCCGTCTTAATCGTTCTCAGGTCCCTCAATTAAAGCATCAGTGTCACCAGTTTTGTTAGAAGTAATCTTTCAATAAATTACTTTAATTTCATGTCCCATTTCGGCGGATCGATAACGGAACAATCTCTTTCTCTCTCCAGGAATGGACGCTGTTGATTTCTCTGCTCGAGTGAACAACCTCCAGGTCGTGCAGGATGTCAGGAAGGATCATCAGTTGGATAAAGAGCCGCAATTCTGCAGCGTTTAAAGGCAAGTACCGGATACCTTTTTTTCCCCCCTAAATTGCCCGGTGATTTAAAGCAGAGGATGGGTGCCATGGTTACTAGTAGTTTTTTGGCACAGGAATAGATATTGGACATCCGGTTGTTGAAAGAACTTTCACTCTTTTCTTGTTTACACTTTGACTGTTATAAATGATGTGTTTTAAACTGGAGAGTGTGTTGGATGTTTTTCTGCAGCTTGTGCAACAACTGTAAGATTTTCCATTTGGCCGACCCCGCAGGAGTACGGCGAGGGGTTCTGGGACTCCTGATGTGCAGCGTGATGGCTTTGTTTATGGGGAACGATCTCGGAGCGCCTCCGGATTTAGTCCGCGCGTTACCACTTGAGAAATGATACCGCCGCTTTGAAAAATGTCCGTAGGCTGCGGGGGAGTCTTTTTTGCACTGTGGGGGAGGAAGGGCTTCACTATTTGTGTTTGCGATTTGCTTGACGGTTGCTGTCAGTCCCGCTGATGGTTTAACAAGTGATGCAGCCGCTGTTGTTGCTGCTTTTATACGCCGCTTTGTGTGGGCGGTGTGTGTGTGTGTGTGGTGTTCCAGCTTGGCCAACATGTGCTGGTGTTTCTTCCACGTTTTTTTAAGATAACAGCTTATTAAAGGAATGCCAAAAGTCGCTCCCTTCTGCTTCCTCTCAAACCGACGATGCTTTTTGGCAAGTTTTGGCAGCGGCTCCACATTGATTTTCACTGTGTCCTCACGCAGGTCATGACCAGTATGTCTGATGAGATGAGGAACTGTTCACCCGCTGATACTCCAGGGTGGCAGAACATCCTGTAGAGGCATTTTGTTGGTGTTGGTGTTGTTTTATTTTAGTGGAACTGCAGCAAAAGCAGCTCAGGTGAAGCACTAAAGCTACCGATTTGCGTAAAAGCTGCTAATTTTAAGGGCAAACAAGTGCCTCAGGACAGCTCAGTCAATAACGGTGAACAAACACTCATCTTTCCTGAAGCTAGAAACAGGAGAACTTTAACTTGACTTCTCAAAATGATTGTTTGCTTCATCGGCAGGTGCACGATTGTGTTGTTTGAACCGCTTTAGGACATGGATCGTAAGAAAAAGTCAATAATTAATTGTAATATCGAATTGCAATACTTAAAAATCGCTATCCAATCGCACCCAAGTATCGTGCTAGTATTGAATCAGGAGATAAGCCCTAATAATAATATACATGAACTTTTAAAATGAGAGGAATTGTCCTTAGTGGAGGAACATTGCCTTATAATATCACTCGAAAGACACAAGTCAACCCGATCTCACGGGACGGTGTATAAATAGCACAACATTAGGACATTTCGTGTGTCATTTGTTCGCCACGCAACAAAACTACGGTAACGTCCGCAGTTAGGTTTAAGCAACAAATCCTCTTATAGTTAGGTTTAGGAAAAACGTCATGGTTGGTTAAAATAAGTACGTAAACTAAGTGAAATACGTACGGAAACAACGTAACATAAGCATGGAAAAGATGCCACAAACGTCACTAAAAACATGACAAACATCACTATAACATAACGTACAAAACACTAATCTCGAACAACCGGCCTACCAATCAAATGTGGTATTTCTCTGGTTAAAAAACTGTCTGATACCCGTCTAAAATTTTAAAAATTATTTTTTTTATTAATGTTAGTAGCAAGAAAATATTCCAGAGTCATTAAAGGGTTTCAGAGGCTCCCTTACAAAGAATTTAATTTCACTAGATAATTATTTAATATAATCCCGTGCAGTTCCTGTAGGCATTATAATGACCTCTGTAATCACGTGATTATCATCTCCTCATGTTGCAGACAGACAGGTAGATGTTGACTAGTAAAAGATCAAGGGGAACTTTTCCATATGATAAAAACACTACCGTACACGTCCATGGCCTCAGGTGTGTGTATTTATCCTTGACATGACAACACTTCTTTGTTCACACAAGGACGTTCTCCTAATCCTAATACCTTCACATCCAAGTTTGAGCCTAACTCCACCCAAAAAGGGGCTGGAGGATGTTAACTTTCTTTTTTAAATTAAAATTTCATGAGGTAGATTAATCCCAAACAGTCGATTCTATCTCGGCATTGGAGGATTGCAAGGTTTAGGGCTGATTTAAAATACTAGATTGCGTGTTGAGCCATTTTGAACCTGTGAAATTATTAAATATATTTGGTAAGAAATGTCAATATTAACACCAGCATTGATGCGTTTCATCAAAGTACAGTCATACCATTTAGTTTACGGCTCTTCGGCTGTAAACGAACTACACCACAGCATGAGTATGAACACAACGAGGCTGTAAGGGCGGACAAGTTGGCGTTTAATAGTCTCATTTTGTCACTTTTTTAAGACACATAAAGGCTTCAATGGGGTATTTATTGAAGCATTTTATATCGTAGAACAAGACGTTAGAATCTCTTCAGCTTGTGTTAACCACAGACCTTATTTCAGGCATCTAACTAAAAATCTATTGACTTCCAGACGAGGGAACCGGAAGTGCTAAAACGCTCATTTCCAGGTTTTAGGGCTCATCCCTGTAGAAACCCTGTAAAAGCCACCGACCCATAAGAACCCACAGGAATGTATGCGCCAAAAAGTTTGTCCGTCCAGATGTTTAGACAGCTTTTCCTCACCAAATGCACTCTCCAAGTCAACTGCACCTCATAAAACAACGAGTCCAACGCCGATATAAACTGCTTGAGTGACCGTAAAATGTTCCCTAAACCAAACTTTAAGATGCTATCAGCGAGGCTTAAACAGACAAGCTTGTGTCTGAGTGCAGCGGAGCGGCCTGGCCCCCTCTCATCCAAAAGCATTAGTGCTTTCATCCATCATTATGAAGAAACAGCCCGTGATGTGCGCTTTGATTCTCTGTCTGCGACACGAACACATCGTCGGTTTGTGCACACAACGCTGAAACCGAGACAGGTCTTGTCTCTATATCTTATGAGCGGCTTATGAATAGACAAGATGCACATGTCAGCAAAGGAGTGGGAACAAAGACTTGAGTTGCTGAGGCGTAGTTAACATGCAAGCGTTTTACTGTCAGGCTATAGAACAGACTGAGGCAGATAGAGCTCTGAATAAAAGGAAAGGCTGCACTCCTACACTAATTAATCTCAAAGGGCTAACTCGGATTAAAAAGCACGGTGCGGATGTTGGTGAGGATTTGCCAAGAATAACAAGTTACATAAGTTATTAGTTGACAACTTGCTTTTTATTAAGAGATTGTGCACTTCTGAAGTTAAGATGATGATTTCCTCCCATTAGGAACTGTCATTGTATAATGGGTGTACAGGTGTTTGCAAGCACTGACTATCTTATGCTACAGATTTGATCTAAACTCAGCATTGTGCTGACATCTGCTGGTCAGATATTACATGAACGAGCCCTACAAACCACCATGTCTGTCTACAAAGAAAGCAGACCTTTCTATAGTGGCAGCATATTTAATTTTACATCTAAACAATTGCATGATTGTCCATAGTTAATCACCATTAATCGCAACTTAAAGGGAGATTTGTCAATTATTTAAAGGTTCCATATTGTAAAAAGTGCGATTTTCATGTCTTTTTATATTATAAAACAGGTTTAAGTGCTTTATAAATACTGTTAAACTATCAAAACGATCAATATACGGAGAAACACACACAGTCCGTATTCAGAAATTGTGCGTTTGAAACAAGCCGTTAGGATTTCTGTCCATTTGTGATGTCACAAATATACAATATTTAGACCATTACACGGTTTTAAACGAAAACATTCTAAATGTGTCCCAGTTTATTTCCTGGTTGCAGTGTATGTGAATAACATCAGCTGACAGGAAGTAAACATGGACCCAAACTGTTGCCTAGCAACGCAATTCCGTTGCAAATCAGTTGAAATACACTAAAACGGAGCGTTTCAGACAGAGGGTAAATACAGGTATATTCAGGCAGACAGTATGAGGAAAGTAAAGGGCTTTTTTTAACATTAAATCATGTAAAATGTTCTAGTAGAAACACAAAATACAAGTATGAACCTGAAAATGAGCACGATATGGGACCTTTAATAGGTCAGAGGTCAAGGGACACCCTTGAAAATGGCCATGGCAGTTTTTCCTCGCCAAAATTTAGCGCAAGTTTGGAGCGTTATTTAACCTCCTTTGCAACAAGCTAGTAAGACATGGTTGGTACCAATGGATTCTTTAGGTTCTCTAGTTTCATATGATACCGGTATCTTCACTATAACTTTAAAATTTAGCCGACTACCATCTCCGAAAGACTGAATAGCGACTGTTGGATTTTTAAGAAGTTTATTAAAAAGGTGTTAATGAGTTAAAGAAATTAGTGGCTTTAAAGCAAATTAACTTCGACAGCTCTAATTTAAACTTGTCCGAGTTAAAGTCCCTTCCATTGAGAGCCTATTACGTCAGTTCATTTGGATCAATTTTCCCAACAGAACTTCAATGTGGAAAAACTTTTAATGCATGACAATAAATCACACGCTCAGACTCCAACTACCTCAGCACATTGTGTTACTAAAGTATACTGCAATGCAGCAATGCAAACACACGTAGAGAGAAAAGAATACTCTCAAAATGCTGCAAAATATTGAGTGTTACAGCAGAGCAAGTTGTGGTTTAATGTTATATTCTTATTTTTATTCTTAATAAACCAAACGCAGGATCTGAAGACCACAATGAGGACTCCTCAGCAGCGCACTGCGGGGATACCATTAGAGCTTGTTATTCTAAAAATGAAAAACTAGATTCGATTGAGCCTATAATGTCCTGCAGTCCACCTGAGCACAGATGATGTTCACCAGCTGCATTTCAGCCTAACTGATGAATAAAACATGGTTTTTGCCTCTGGTGTATTATCATGATTAAATTCTAATGTGTTTTAAATGCCAAAAAAGACTATTGTTGTATCACGGTTGCTGATATGTCAAAGCATGCCAACTGATAGGGAGGTTATGGATAGTGAGATCCTTTACAGATAATGATCTTATATAACAACTCTACCAAATGATAAGCTTCATATAATAGAACAAGCAATAACAGAGGATTCAGGTAATTAATAATTACCTGAATGAAAGGATGTTATTTGACCAGAAACTATAAACAGTTACCCCCCAAGGTTAAGCCATGATTTTCAAAATAAAAATCACGTTTAGCGTACAATAACCTTTAAAGGTTTTACGCAACAAAACTACGAAGAGTCTACAGTCATGCTAGGCTGCACTAAATGATGTTAACATGCTGGCATGCATACAGTGACAATGCTAACATGTTGATGTTTAGCAGGTAATGATTACCATTTAGTATAGTGCAGGGGTCAGCAACCTTTACTATCAAAAGAGCCATTTTAGGCAAAAAAATAAATAAAAAAAATCTGTCTTGAGCCGCAAAACATTTGATCATTGTGATGAAGGTAACACAGTTTATAGTCTAAGTATAGAGTATATAAGTCTAATGCAGTGAGGGCCAAAGAGCAAATGTACTACGGAGTATTAGGGCCACGTTGAGGGAAAAAACATCTGAGATTTACAGAAAAAAGTCGTAATATTACGAGAAAAAGGTCGTAATATTACAAAAAAAAAATCATAACTTAACGGAGAAAAAAATCGTAATATTACGAGGAAAAAGTCATAACTTTACGAGAAAAAAATTAAATAACACGTAAAATTACTACCGTACAATATTATGACTTTATTCTCATAATACTACGACTTTTTTTTCTCGTAAACATATGACTTTATTCTCAAAATCTCAGATTTTATTTTTTAAAACTTTCACCTCCAAACTGAAAACCAATACCATTAATTAAAATTTTACTAAAAATGTCCAAATCAAATAATCAAAAATAGCCTTTTATTGACAGGTTGTCCCCCAAAATGTTCCTTTTGTTAAACAGAATAAATAACATGTGCAACACCTGCATTTACGACAGAGCTCTGTGTGGACCTTTGCTCTTTTTCATTAGTGCAGCCTCATTATTTTTTCTTTTCATGTCCTTGACTTAATGTACCTTATCTAATCTTCTCCCTCTTGTATTCATATTATAAAAACATATTCTCCTGTGTGGCTGGACACAATGCTGTTACTCTCAGACTAGGATGTGGGTTACATAGGAAACCATATGAATTACACATATCATGTCATGTCACGAGGAAGGGTTTCAACAGACTCGACTAAATATCATTTGCACTCTGTCATTTGTTGACCACAAACGGCGCTGATTTCACAGCCGTTCACTGCTCCGCTTATACATGTAAGTATGTTTAATCTTAAAAAGTTAGCAGTTGAGAAACAAAAAAAGTCACACTTAAAAAGGTAGCTAACAGCAGCCAAGAGAGAAGCAGCTTACACAGCAATTTAGTGCAACCGAATGTGGCTCCAGTCTGTTTTTATGGCTGTGTTTTTATCAATTTTCAAAACAATCTGACCCTGGTGACTATATAACAATGACTAACTGCAATTAAAGATATAAAAAAATCATCACCAACCTATTTTAAAGGATATAAAGTCAGGGATCTCAGCTGAGATGAATCATTAACCAACACAATGATAGCGTGCGTGTGTGCTGCCGGTGGTCTACGACGGAGACAAAGGTGTATCTTTATCTGATGGATATCTTCTATAAAGGCTCGTACCGTCCTGAAGTCAGTGTCGCCGACACTTGCAAACGAGGAGTTTGCTTTCACAAAGTGAGAATGCTTAACTCTGTGGGACTGAGCCTTGTGGTGCTGCTTTCAGCGGTGGGAGCAGCCGCGGTGGAGAGGTGAGTTTCATTCAGGAAATAACACACTGGCGGCTACAACGAGGCTGAGGGGACGCCACTGTGGCAGCATTTTTATTTAAGACGTTTTTGTACAAGTACAACATAATATTATTGAGGTTCACAAAACCACTGCTTCTCATGTGTTGCATGTATTTTGACATATGCAACAGAGCGGAGTATGACTACTACAAATACCATCCCATGCCGGAGGTAAGAAGGCCTGATCGCTGCTCTCACACACTTTAATTTGACTTTCACCACACACACATATCATGATGTGTAATGTGTGTATTCCACTCAACAGATCACCAACTGGATGGCTCAGGTTGCGAAGGATAACCCCGATGTTGTGACCGTGTTGGAATACGGACTGACCTATGAGAAGAGGACTATTAGCTTGCTCAAGGTCAAATAAGCTTTGTAATTTATTAATTTCAGATCAGAAATGATTAAATCCCAGAAGGAAACGGGAGTGTATTAATCCCAAACTGCATGTGATTATCATAAAGTGGGCATGTCTGTAAAGGGGAGACTCGTTGGCACCCAAAGAACCCATTTACATTCACATATCTGGAGGTCAGAGGTCATGACAGTTTTTCCTCGCCAAAATTTAGCATAAGTTTGGAGCGTTATTTAACCTCCTTGTCGACAAGCTAGTATGACATGATTGATACCAATGGATTCCTTAAGTTTTCTAGTTTTATATGATGCGTTAATGCATTATAATCGCGTTAACTTTGATAGCCCTATTATTTATATTGTAATAAATACCGTTATTTATGAAAACAAAAATCTGAATTTTGTCTTAAAACCATTGTAATGTCTGAGATGTGTTGCGGTTTACAGGGCTCGGGTTCTGGGGGGTTGAACCCTTACCCTAGAGCCGGCCCTGTTTGTGTTATATATCAACCTAATAAGAAGCTGTATGAATTCCTCTTCCAGATCGGCGTAAATACAGGAGCGAAAAAGAAAGCTATCTGGATGGACTGTGGTATTCACGCCAGGGAATGGATCGCCCCGGCCTTCTGCCAGTACTTTGTCAGACAGGTAAGAGACACGCGATTAAAAAACACCACTTATTATTTAAAGGTGCTATTGATAACATTCAGCCACTAGATGTCGCATTCTCCCTCCCACGCTCCTTTGCATTCACTTTACAACAAGTGGTTGCCAGTTCGTTGCACAACCTGCATATTATGAATCTTTCGTGGTAGAGTAAAAGTAATTTTGCAACATGTAAAGATACCTGTAAAGAGAGAATATTATTTACTTTCCAAACCGTTTTTATTTAGCTTTGTTGAGGGGGTAACATCATGTCTAGAGTTGATGACTACATATCCTCCAATATATCAATCTGACCCATTTCAGATCCTGCATGCGTACAAAACCGACCCAAAAATGCAACAGATGATGAAGAACATGGACTTCTACGTGACCCCTGTGCTCAACATGGACGGCTACATCCACTCCTGGAAGGACAACACAGTCAGTGCTTGTGTTTGATGGGTTTTTATCAAATTACTTTTTTCTAGGGTCTCTGAGTCTCGAGCCACAGACGAGCAGGATATTAGAGAATGACGGTTACGTTACAACGAGCTGCAATTCAATCAGTGGATAAATTGATTTCTGGTGCTCAACATGACCCAAGTACAAAATCACCTCATTTTCAAAATACGATGAATGGAAAAATTATATCAAACAGCAATCCATGGCAGCATTAAAGTATGTACAAGTGGTCATTTAATTTCTTAATAACTTGATAGAACGAGCAGAACCAGCTGATTTAACTGACTGAACTGATTTTGACCCGTAGACTCGACTGTGGAGGAAGAACAGGTCACCAGGACCTTCAGGCTGCGACTGCTACGGCACCGATCTCAACCGCAACTTTGACGCCACCTGGGGCAGTGAGTCTTGTTGTGCTTCTCCATCTCTGTAATTATACAGCCTGTTGCTTTGATAAGAAGCAAGTGCACAAAGAAAACTGCTTTTTTCTGAAGCTGTCTCATCAGGAGCTAATAGAAATGCTCACACTTGGCACCTTTAAAGGGGTACAAAAGAGCAGTCTGAAGCGCCGGAAACGCTGGATCCTACAATTCCCACAATGCAACTCAGTACTACAAGTCATTCTACCCTCCCTGCCTAGTAAATAGCTACATCTTTCAAACTCCACACCCTAGATTGTAATGGTCCGCGTCCACAGCCTCCGTGCTTTCCACGCCCCCCATTCATTGTCTATGAAAGCAGCCGCGCAATGCATTCTGGTAGCGTGGAGTCGCGATTCGGGAGACTAGGCGTCACGACGCTCGCTCCTCATTTACATAAAGTTGAGGGCTCGTCTACTTTATGCAAATCACGGGCGTCCGACGCAACTCGCCGCCTCTCGAAACTCCCGAGAATCTTTTAAAAGACCAGATCCACTCCTTCCGTTCTTACCTTTCACAATAAAAGCCCTAGACATATAATATGCACAGGCGAGTGTTTTGCAATTTTATGACGTGTATTTGTAACGCCCCCGGTGTGTAAAGTGCCCCTTTAATTTTTCTAAGCTGCTACATTTCCACTGTGCATTGCATTGTGGGCCAACAGTATCTACCATCAAGTGAATTCAGTATGTAAACTGACATCTTTGACTTAAAGCTGACACGTTGAACGATAGCCAGTTGTACTGTATGTCTGTTGTATTGAATTTTAACACCTCTTACAACACATTTTATTGGACTCAATGTCCCATGATGCTCTTTCACAGGCCAAGAGTGGCCAAAATGTGTTAATGCAACTTCAAACATAAATGTTTTGCGTACATTTATATTGAAGTTGTCAGATTATTCCATCTCTTTGGCTGCTTTCACAGCGATCGGGGTATCATTTAACTGCTGCTCACAAATCTACTGCGGGAGCAAACCTGCGTCCGAGCCCGAGGCCCAGGCCGTAGCTAATTTGGTAGGAAGCCGGAAGGAGGACTACCTGTGTTTCCTCACCATCCACTCCTACGGCCAGCTGCTCCTGGTTCCCTATGGAAACCCCAACTACACCGCCTCCAACTACAATGAGCTGGTATTTACATCCACACACGTTTCTGAACACAACACAACAACACAACAAGTCAGGATAAAAGTGTATGTGCATCTTTATAGCCTGATTAGCACTGCATGCTTCTACATCAATAAGGAGAGTACTCTGCATATTGCCATAGAAACGGGGCTTATGCAGATCACAAAAAGATCTTTTACAAACACCTCGGTACTCACGTTAACATGAATCTTTGGATTGTGTGTTGGATATACAGAATATTTGAAATGCATTACGACTTCACATAGTGTATACAGACCACATACGACGTATGACGGATGCCATTAACACACTCCGAGAGCGGTCAGCCCTCATCTGCCAAGACAGAACAGAGCAGGAGGAAGCTGTGAAGCATTGATAGTGGAAAAAGAACGGCTGGCTGCTGATAGGAGGGAGGCTGAAGCAGGTAATAACCCACTGGAGCCACAATCCAGAGAGAATTATGCAAAGCAGGATTATGTCTGTTCGTCTCTCCGGCTTCAGTATGACTCTAGCGGAGGGAAGCCACTCAAACTACAGCATGTTCCTCTGGCTTGGCAAGACGCAGAGTCACATCTCATGGATGATGTGACGAGGTTTCTTTTCAATTATGAACCTCAAATGAATGAACCTGGAGCTGGAGTGGTTTATGAACACTCTCAAATTGATGCAAGGACAGCCTGTCGGGTGTTCTATATGTTTATGTTTTTAAAACATTACTATCGGCTGCACTGGTAGACTCGGGTGCAGCAAAAGTGCCCTTTTGGATGCCGCTATGGTAGATAAAACATGATAAAGTGCCCTCTAGGGTGCCCGTCCAGTAGAAAAAATGTGATGAAGTGCCATCTAGGGTGCCCTTCTAGTGGAGAAAACGTGATAAAGTGCCCTCTCGGGTGCCCTTCTAGTGGAGAAAACGTGATAAAGTGCCCTCTCGGGTGCCCTTCTAGGGGAGAAAACATGATGAAGTGCCATCTAGGGTGCCCTTCCAGTAGAGAAAACACGATAAAGTGCCCTCTAGGGTGCCCTTCCAGTAGAGAAAACATGATGAAGTGCCACCTAGGGTGCCCTTCCAGTAGAGAAAACACGATAAAGTGCCCTCTAGGGTGCCCTTCCAGTAGAGAAAACACGATAAAGTGCCCTCTAGGGTGCCCTTCCAGTAGAGAAAACATGATGAAGTGCCACCTAGGGTGCCCTTCCAGTAGAGAAAACATGATAAAGTGCCCTCTAGGGTGCCCTTCCAGTAGAGAAAACATGATGAAGTTCCCTCTCGGGTGCCCTTCTAGTGGAGAAAACATGATGAAGTGCCATCTAGGGTGCCCTTCCAGTAGAGAAAACATGATGAAGTGCCCTCTCGGGTGCTCTTCTAGTGGAGAAAACGTGATGAAGTGCCCTCTCGGGTGCCCTTCTAGTGGAGAAAACATGATGAAGTGCCCTCTAGGGTGCCCTTCCAGTAGAGAAAATGTGATGAAGTGCCCTCTAGGGTGCCTTTCCAATGGAGAGAACGTGATGAAGTGCCCTCTAGGGTGCCCTTCTAGTGGAGAAAATGTGATGTAGTGCCCTCTTGGGTGCCCTTCTATTGGAGAAAACGCGATGAAGTGCCCTCTAGGGTGCCCTTCCAGTAGAGAAAACATGATAAAGTGCCCTCCAGGGTGCCCTTAAATTGAAAAACATGATAAAGTGCCCTCTAGGGTGCCCTTCCAGTAGAGAAAACAGGATAAAATGCCCTCTAGGGTTGTCTTCCAGTGGAGAAAACGTGATAAAGTGCCCTCTAGGATGACCTTAAATGGAAAAAACGTGATAAAGTGCCATCTAGGGTGCCCTTCCAGTATGTAGGCACACAGAGTTGGTGTAGATGCTTTCAGTGACTGTATGACAAAAGCTAATGTCTGGTTCCTCAGATGGAGGTGGGTTTGGGTGCCGCAGACGCCATTCGGAGGGTCCACGGGATGAACTACACCGTAGGAACCTCACCGGATGTTTTGTGTAAGTCCACACGTCATCATTTCTAGCCGTGCTTGCAGCGTAAAAACTAAAACGTGTACCCTCTTTCTACAGACGCCAACTCTGGTTCATCCAGAGACTGGGCTCGGATGCAGGGGATCCCCCTCGCGTACACCTTTGAGCTGAGAGACAACGGCACATTCGGCTTCGAGCTTCCCGAGGATCAGATCCAGCCGGCCTGTGAGGAGGCCTACAGCGGAGCCCTGCACATCATCAACTACGCCCACGACAAGACCTTTAACGGTGCCGTGGCGACCACTGCTGCAACGCTGTGGACCGTGCTGTTAGCAGTGGGTGTCACCGGCACCCAGCTCTAGATGACACAACGTTTTAGGATTTTAGGAAAAATAATTTGTTGATAAGTTATAATCAAAAGTCTGGAAATGTATCTGTTGATGAATAACAATGCACCCTTGGTTCAGCTATTATAAAACTGCTGTGAAGTGTCTTTGAATGATCTGAATTGTCTGTTAATAAACTTCCCATGTATATTTTTATATCATTGAATCAATATAAACATTATCTGGCGCCAAAGAGTTATAAAAAGATTATTTTTTTGTGTATTTTAAACACTTGTGAAACCAATTCGCCCATCGAAATTGCATTTTATTTGTTGCTTTCCAATAAATGACAATCTGTACGTCATGAATTGCTTCTACTACATTTGTAAAAAATAGTTTTTAATATTGGCAAAACATTGCAGTATGTACCATAACAGAAAAACATGATGTAATACAAGAGGTATGTCTGTATAAAAGTGTCCCAGGCGGTTTCAAAGCTGAGTTTCAGTGCTCGTTGCTGTGTTCCTGAACGGCTGGAAGCCTTGTTGTCTCAGACCGGCTAGCGGCAAGAAGAGCTCGTCCTCTGGAGGAAACTGGTCCCACCGCGTCCACGTCCAACCTGGAAGAGAGAGAACCGCTCAGGTAGAGGGGGAATATATATATTTTTTTCCATTTAAAAACAGTAGTTCCACTTCACATACCCTCGTTCTTCTCTGGCTCCAGGTTCTCCGGCTCTCCCGGCTGCGTCCTGTCCAGCTGTCCTTGCATGATGATGGTGACGTAGTGGTACTGCTCCTCCAGTCGGATGGAGTTCACCACTGAGGCAAAGCTGACGTTTATCAAGCGCACCCCTGCTTCCTCCAACACCTCTCTGTGAGCACACTCCTCCCACGTCTCCCTTTCAATGACATAGAAACGAGTGTCACATCCACTGGAAGTCCATCACATGCACGTCATATATGTACAGCACATTGAGGAACATATTTAGACTACTGCCCCTCCATTTGAGATCTCTTTAAAGGTCCAATATTGAAATTTTTTCATGTATTTCATGTCTTTTTTTTATTATAAAGCAGGTTTAAGAGCAACATAGATACTGTAAAAGTATCAAAACACTCAATCCACAGAGAAATACACACATAAACTGTGTTTTTTTAAACACGCCATCAGGATTTCTGTCCATTTGTGATGTCACAAATCTACAATATATATAGACCATTTCACAGGCTTCGTCTATGCACTACATACTCAATATGTGTACTATCGTTCAACATACTTTTGTGTGAATATAAACAGTAGTATGCATCTTTTCGGACGCACTGAGCAGTAATCTACGTCGTCACTTACTGAGAGCCTCCTTGCCGGTTGGAGACATGTAACCATGGTAACCCGTGCCAACCTCATGTAACCAAGTCTGAATTCATTTAAAATATATATTAACGCCTAGCAAAGTGAAATCTTATGCTTACAGTTAAATTGAAGCGTTATTGATGTTACAGAGCTGCCCGTCAACATCCGTTATGAACGTTGTCGTCACTACCGCATTGCATTGTGGGATATTTATGCTGCCGTAGTGTCCAGCGTTGCATACTGTAGTATTTCACCGGAAATAGTATGGAATTCGTGGTTTCATACTAAGATTTCGGATATACTAAAATACCTCACATACTGTTTTAGCGTACTAAATAGCACGTTAGTATGGAATTTCGGACGCAACCTTTGTTTTTTAAACAAGCTGTCAGGATTTCTGTCCATTTGTGATGTCACAAATCTAAAATTTTTAGACCATTTCACAGTTTTAAACATTCTAAATGTGTCCCAGTTTATTTCCTTTTGCGGTGTATGTGAATGACATCAGCTGACAAGAAGTAAACATGGACCAAAGCTGTTGCCTAGCAACTTCTGTTGCAATTCCGTTGAAATGCACTAAAACAGAGCGTTTCAGACAGAGGGTGAATACAGGTATATTCAGACAGATATGAGGAAAATAAAGAGTTTTTTTAACATTACAGCATGTAAACATGTTCTAGTAGAAACATATAATACATGCATGAACTTGAAAATGAGCATAATAGGGGACCTTTAAAAAGAAACCACACTGAACCAAACTACATTGGAAATATAGCTAATTTTGTGTTTGTGCTCACTTATTTGGCAAACACTTGTAACAATGCAAATTCAGACCATATATTGATGTTTGCTGAACACTTCGGGATAATTCGGCTCAATTATAACTTTTTATTTCATTGTATTTTCTCTCCTAATGACAGAAAAACTAACTAGCAACCTACCCAAACTCCAGGTGTCCACCAGGCAGCTGGTAGGTCCCTTTGCCCATGAGTGTCCTCCGTTTCCCGAGGAGAACACAGCCTGGATGGGCTGGGTCTGTCACCAGCACTCCAACACCAACTCCTGGACGTTTCACTGCTTTATTTGACATCTTATTAAACTTAAAAACGACTCATAAAGTCAGATAAACAGACCTAACTCCACTGTAGAAGCTAGCTAGCTAGTTGGAAGGTATGAGAGGGTTCCCCATTGAGTACTTCCGGCTTCGCTTTAAAAAAAAATCGTTTGGTAGACAAGGCCTCTCTTGTTGTTTTATCTTCTGTACATTAACTTCTTGTTTGGCTCTGTCAACAATATTATAATCTATAAGTAATAAGTAGCTCATATACCACACTATATCGTCTTAATTGTTCTATTTAGTCAGTTATTTTGATTGGGCTGTGCTATGGGAACTCTCTTGACAGTTAAACACTCTTTGGCTACAGGGTGCTTCAGCAGCATGAATTTATCTGAACTATAACCTCTATAATATGTTATTTCTTTATATAATGGATAATAATTACACTTATTACCAGCTGCAGCTACTAAACATAGGTGTATCTATAATAATAATGTTATATATATATATATATATATATATATGTAATAAGTGTAATTAAATATATGTGTGTATATATATATATATATATATATGTGTGTGTAATTACACTTATTACCAGCTGCAGCTACTAAACATAGGTGTAGCTATAATAATAATTATATATATCTATATATCTATATAGATATATATAGATCTATATAGATATATAGATCTATATATATATATATAGATATATAAAATTATACTTATTACAAGCTGCAGCTGCTAAACATAGATGTAACACTGCCACCTAGTGACAAGTTGTGCTTAGTGTATATTGTAATGATAGACCTACAAAGAATATTATGATGACTGTACTGGAGAAGATCAGTGTAATCACTGCATTTATAGGCCTTTGTTAGAGATTATAGGAGGAAGAAGAGTTTTCTAAATAGTCCTTCAAATCAGGGTTATTATAGTAAACGAAAATAAGCAGTGAAAAATATTTTTTAAACTGAAATTAAATTTAAAAAAAACTATATCCTTTACGAAAAAGTAAACCCAAACTATATTTCCTGTTTAAAAACTAATACAAAATAAAATAAAGATGAATGTAAATTAATTTCTGTTTTAATTAGTAGTTAGAGCTAAAAACTAACTTGAATTATTGGGACACAAGTTTAATTCAACACATTTCAATTGACCATCTATCCCATCATAACTAAAAAGAAAAGAATGAAGACATCTTTTAATCATATTTGCTCCATTTCTACTTACTGCTGCTTTAAGTAAAGGATCTGAATACACCTCTGGTTTAGTGAAATGATAAAATGATCACTTCATCACCTTTACTCTTGTTGCATTTAGCAGTTTTCCACCAACACCCGTTTTCCTCGCTCGACCTGCCTGGCAGCTCTGGCCACGCCTCACCTCACCTCTCCCTGCTCTCACCTGAGACACCAGTTTCCTCCTGTCAGTCCAGGCAAGCCTTACCTCTTTATACACGTCTGCATCTTTCTCTTCCACTGTTCTGCTTCGACATCTCTGAGTAAGCAGTGTCAGGATGAGTGCTAAACTGTGGACAGAGGAGCAGTTTAACTGCCCCGTGTGTCTGGATCTCCCTAATGATCCGGTCACCATCCCCTGTGGGCACAGCTACTGCATGGCCTGCATCAAGGACTACTGGAGCAAGGACGACCCCAAGGGGATCTACAGCTGCCCCCAGTGCCGCCAGACCTTCTGCCCCAAGCCCACCCTGTGCAGGAACACCATGCTGGCCGAGGCCGTGGAGCAGCTCCGCAAAGGGGCCAGCAAATCTGATGTACGTGAGTCCATGAGAAGCGCCCGTGGTGTCACAGCCTCCACTGCATCCAAACCCAAAGCGAAGCTCTCCTCCACGGCGGTGCCTTGCGACATGTGCAAAGGAGAGCAGAAAGCGGCGGTCAAGAGCTGCCTGGTGTGCATGAGCTCATTCTGCGACGCCCACCTGAAGCCCCACAAGACCAAGAAGGCCCTGAAGCAGCATGAGCTCATCTCGCCCACGAGCAACCTGGCCGAGAAGATCTGCACCGAGCACAAGTACCTGCAGGAGTTCTTCTGTCGCCAGTGTCAGATGTTCGTCTGCTGGCTGTGCACCAGCAACCTGCACAAAGGTCACGAGTGTGTGTCCACCAAGGCTGAGCGCCTGGAGAAGCAGGTGAGGATGGATGCTGGACCGGCCTCAGAGACCAGATATGTGATCCAATATCAAATATAAGGGCACTTTATCATGTTTTCTCCACTTGAACGCCACCCTAGAGGGCACTTCATCATGTTATCTCCATTTAAGGGCACCCTAGAGGGCACTTTATCATGTTTTCTCCACTGGAAGGGCACCCTAGAGGGCACTTCATCATGTTATCTCCATTTAAGGGCACCCTAGAGGGCACTTTATCATGTTTTCTCCACTGGAAGGGCACCCTAGAGGGCACTTTATCATGTTTTCTCTATTTAAGGGCACCCTAGAGGGCACTTTATCATGTTTTCTCCACTGTAAGGGCACCCTAGAGGGCACTTGATCATGTTTTCTCCACTGGAACGGCACCCTAGAGGGCACTTCATCATGTTATCTCCATTTAAGGGCACCCTAGAGGGCACTTTATCATGTTTTCTCTATTTAAGGGCACCCTAGAGGGCACTTTATCATGTTTTCTCCACTGTAAGGGCACCCTAGAGGGCACTTTATCATGTTTTCTCCACTGGAAGGGCACCCTAGAGGGCACTTTATCATGTTTTCTCTATTTAAGGGCACCCTAGAGGGCACTATATCATGTTTTCTCCACTGTAAGGGCACCCTAGAGGGCACTTTATCATGTTTTCTCTATTTAAGGGCACCCTAGAGGGCACTTTATCATGTTTTCTCCACTGTAAGGGCACCCTAGAGGGCACTTTATCATGTTTTCTCTATTTAAGGGCACCCTAGAGGGCACTATATCATGTTTTCTCCACTGTAAGGGCACCCTAGAGGGCACTTTATCATGTTTTCTCTATTTAAGGGCACCCTAGAGGGCACTTTATCATGTTTTCTCCACTGTAAGGGCACCCTAGAGGGCACTTTATCATGTTTTCTCCACTGGAAGGGCACCCTAGAGGGCACTTTATCATGTTTTCTCTATTTAAGGGCACCCTAGAGGGCACTATATCATGTTTTCTCCACTGTAAGGGCACCCTAGAGGGCACTTTATCATGTTTTCTCTACTGTAAGGGCACCCTAGGTGGCACTTTATCATGTTTTCTCCACTGTAAGGGCACCCTAGAGGGCACTTTATCATGTTTTCTCTATTTAAGGGCACCCTAGAGGGCACTATATCATGTTTTCTCCACTGTAAGGGCACCCTAGAGGGCACTTTATCATGTTTTCTCCATTTATGGGCACCCAATAGGGCACGTTTTAGTATAAGTGTTACATAAGTAATAATATAAGTAAATAATATAGTGTTTTATATAAGTGTTTGGTTTTTAGTAAGTGGTGTAAAACTGACATTTAAAACAGATAGAAAGTGGGCAGCTGCTTCTAGAATAGGTGACAATCCTCCTGCTAACCGTCCTTTGTGTGTGTGAGGGTGTCATCCTCTCTCCTTTTGTGTCTCATTGTGGCTCCATCCAGGCTGAGGACATTCCTAACTACATTCCTCTCCACGCATTAACGCTCCACCCTCTCATGTCGTCCTCTGTGTCACACTCACTCAGCTGTTTCCTCGTGCTTGTGTGAGATTGCTTTTCAATGTTGTGTCTTTTTGCACCCTCCTGTAGAAAGTGCTGTCGGGGCTGCAGACAGAGAACCAGCAGAGGCTGAAAGACCGAGAGCAGGAGCTGAAAGACATGAAGAAGATGATGGAGGGGATGAAGGTTGGTTGGCTGCACTGATTTAGCAAGTGCACTGTTTCGCAAAAGGAAACTCCCCTTAACCCTGCAGTAGTTATTTCAGATAGGGGTCAGTTTTCTAGCATTTACGGGCACCCTAGAGGGCACTTTATCACGTTTTCTCTACTATAAGGGCACCCTAGAGGCCACTTTATCATGTTTTCTCCACTAGAAGGGCACCCTAAAGGGCACTTTATCATGTTTTCTCCACTAGAGGGGCACCCTAGAGGGCACTTTATCATGTTTTCTCCACTGGAAGGTATGTGTATATTGGCATACTGAGACCACTTTGTCTCTCCCAGCGTTCTGCAGACCAGACGCAAGACGACACGGAGCAGGTGCTGCAGGAGTTGCAGCGCTCTGTGGAGCGTCTGCAGGAGCTGCTGGAGGAGCTGCTGGATCAGGCCAGACTAGAGAAGATGGGCCACGCTCAGGAGGTCACCGACAACCTGGAGGCCGAGGTCAAGGAGCTGAGGAAGAGGGATACGGAGATGAAGGACCTGGCCCGCTGCGAGGACCACATCCACTACCTGCAGGTGGGCTGGACAGAAGAAGAAGGTGGTGGTGGAGGGTTAGACTCAGCTTCCCCATAACTAACCACCATATTGTCCTTCAGACATGCGAGTCCTTGTGCAGCCCCCTGGAGTCGGGTGACCTTCCCACTGTGGTGGTCAACCCAGAAGCTTCCTTTGAGCCTGCACGAGAATCCATCCTAGACCTCAGGGATCGAGTCGAGGAGCTGTGCAACCAGGAGCTGAGCAAGATCACCAAACAAGGTCTGTCACAAGATCCTCCTATCTTGTTTTATTATTCTGTTTTCATGTCTTATCTTCATCTAATCGTCTGTTCTCTTCCAGTCAACGACACGACTCTGTTCACATTGAAAGATTGTAAGTGCCAAACATTTTTCTTTTCAACATAAATGTAACTAAAGTGGTAGTTGTGTTGCTAACTTCCTCTCATCTTATCCAGCCAGCCGGGGTGCAGGACAGAAAGGAGGGCTTTTAAAATGTGAGTATAGATTTTTTAATTTGGATATATAAGAAAGTCAGTATTTCAAAAAACTAATTTCTCATTTTTCTACAGTGTTTGGTCTGGGTTCTCGCAATACAAACAACCGTTCACCAGGTATGTCCAGTGTTTTCATCTACATCTTTTCACTTTGTCATCTTTTATATAATGTGATTTCTGTCATGTCTCGCAGCTAATACGCCCTCGGTGGGAGCGCGGAGTACAGACAGACGAGGACCTGGTAATGAACTCTGACATGTGACAATATCAAAAGTAATTCATCCATGCAGCCCGTCTTAAACGTCATATTCACATTTTATTATTCAGGTATAGGCGTCAGGGGTCAAGACGTGAGGAGTAGAGACACGCCAAGAGGTGAGGCTGTTGAAGAAAACTTCTAAATGAACCTGCAGTGTGAGTCACTACTCTGGATGGAGCAGTCAAAATGTGTTTTAAAATATGTTTCTTCTTTGCAGCAGACAGAAGTAACACAAGCTCACCAAGACCACGGGAGCGGGAGCGGGACCAGGAGAGGGACCGGGACAGACAGAGGAAAGAGGAAAGAGAGTCAGGTAGGTTCACTCTGTTTACCGGCGGGTTGGTCACACCGGCTTTGATTTAAAAACAAAGACTTCCTGATGATAATGTGGCTGTTACTTCCTACTGCAAGAAATGTTGGTAACACTCTCTATGACGCCTATGTCTGTAAGGCATTGTAAACATACTTATAATCTGCTTCTAGCACTGTATGATTATATAATATATATATATATATATACTTAGTAAGCTGTTATCAACTGACAATGATCGTAACCCCAAACTTGATCTAACATCCCACATGTCCTCCAAACAGTGAGGGAGACCAATCTGAGGCCGAGTCCCAGAGCCAGTCCCAACCCCAGCCGCAGAGAGTCTCAGTCTCCTTGGAGCAGGTCCAGTCAGATCCAGGCCGTCCCTGCTGCGGTACCAAGCCCGACTCGGAGCCCAGCCACTCTGGCTCCAGCCCCAGTCCCAGCCCCAGCTCCAGCTCCAGCTCCAGCTCCAGCTCAAGCATCACCCGGAGGTACAATACCAACCTTTTCACTAAAGCAAAAACACCTGTATAGTTGAGCTTTGACAGTAAATGCTCACACCAGAGTGTTACACATCTTGTTTTCCATCTCCTTTTCCTTTCAGGGTCAGGTTTCAGTCGGATGTCGTCGATCAGCAGCCTCTTCCGCTCCCATCGGCGCGGCACCACCGCGGCTACCCCGATTGCCGAGACTAATAACCCATGTAAGATCACACTCCGACTCATATACTCTAATTAAATAGATTGAAGAGTATCAAACAAGCTTAATCTAGTAATTTGTTCAGACAACACAAAGTAAGACAACAGCCTTTATATAAATGAATATCCTTCTTTTGGCTCCTCCAGTCCTTTCACCTGAATATGGACAAGTTAACCCCGGCCTCTTCTTGGACTTGCCCACCACCGGCACCATGAATCACACTCCTGCTTTCCCTGCACGTGAGTAACTTTATCTGAATCAACACATGCATCGTAACTCTTTGTGCTTCTCTGTGCATGAAGTGATGTATCGTTTGCTTTCCCAGTGAGAGAAATCAACCTTGACAGCATCCAGGCACCGGAACCGAGGACCAGAGAGGAGTTCCTGCAGTGTGAGTCTCCATGTTTCACTACAGTTCAGATGCTGCAGGGGTTGAAAAAGATAAAAACATATCACTTCCTTTATAACAATCGTTAAAAGGTCAATATTTGATAAAAATAAGTCCCAACTCAAAGTCCAATTAGCAGCTTTTTCAAGCACTTTCAATCACATCACATGGTCTTCATCAGCAAGCGATTTTGCTCAGTTGCCATGGAGATGATCTGTTAACATGCAAGCTCAGTATCTGTTACGGTTTCACAGTACTTCTCGTCTGTGTTGGCATAAAAGTTAAGCATTAAAATTCATTTTTGACCTTGGAAATTGTAGTTTGACAAAACAAACCCAACTCAAGGTCCTCTTACTAGTTTTTTTCTGGGGCTTTCAACTGTATCTCATGGTCTTCATCACCTTATAAACCAGCACGGTTGAGAAGTTCTTTTTTCTGTATGTAGACATGGCAATCACAAATATGACACAACAACAGTATCACATCTAGCAGTTATAATAATTAGCTGGAGTAGTTAATTATAATATATAATATATAATTATAAAAATATGACCGATAAGGAGATGGTGTAGCAGGTAAAAGTATTAATAGCAATAATAGGAAAAATAGGTAAAAACAAAACTTAAAAGAGGGACGGACTAAATTGTTTAAACAAGGAGAAAAATTAATATAAATAAATCAATAAATAAAATATAAGAAACTCAAAAACACAACAAATCATTTGACAATCCAGGTGAAGAATTAATTTTCCAGAATATGTGAATAACTGTCCATTAAACCCTCTAGACGCGGTGAGCTTGATCCTTGACCCCAACACGGCCCACCGCCGGCTGGCCCTCTCCGAAGGCAACACCAAGGCCACGCTGCAGGCGGCGGGGCAGCCCTACCCCGACACTCCCCAGCGCTTCGACGGCTGGACCCAGGTGATGTGCGACAGCCCGCTGTACGCCCAGCGCTGCTACTGGGAGGCGGAGTGGCGAGGCCGGGGCTCCTCTATGGGCGTCGTCTACGGGGCGCTGACCAGGAAGGGAGCGGACGCCCGCTCGGGGCTCGGCTACAACGCCCAGTCCTGGACCCTGGAGCTGTCGGACACCTGCTGCTCGGCCATGCACGACAACGAGAAGAAGGACATACCGGTCACCTACTCCCCCCGCCTGGGCATCTACCTGGACCTGTCCATCGGGATGCTGGCGTTCTACAGCGTGGCGGAGAGCATGACACACCTACACACCTTCCGCGCCAACTTCACCCAGCCGCTTTACGCCGCCTTCGGGGTGGGCAGCGGGGTCGGGGTGGGTCTGGACTTCGCCCTCGGCCAGTTCAGCTCCAGCTCTGACAGCATCAAGATCTGTCCAATGTGAGCACGCCGGCTGCTACCGGCACGCCATCAGAACAACAAGTTTGACTTTCTGCACAAGTTCTTCCACCAAGTATGAGTAATAACAAACCAGAGGGTGAGTCAGTGGCTTTGTTTCCATTGCTTTATTTTAAAAAAGAGGCAACTGAATAATAGCCATGAGTAGTTTACAGAGGATCATGATCTTAGAGGGAAGAAGTGACAGGACGTTTTTTATTTTAGCCAAAGAAAGACACAAACCGGAACCTCCTGTTTTACTGGAAAACAGTGGATATGACAACAAATCTAAAAGATATGAACAGTCTGGGTGTGCCTTCTTTCCTCTTCTCTCCACTCCTACAAACACACGAAACATTAAACAAGTTTCTTTTAGTTAAATATGTTATATAACTAATGCATCACACTTGAAAAATAAAACGTTTGGCTTAATTTGGATTCCTTTCTGTAGGCCTCTACATGTGGAAAGCAAAAAAAAAAATACTGCTACATATATTAAAATAAGTTAGCCGACATGGTTACAACAGGTATGCTGAATTCTTAATATGTTAGAATCTGTATACGTCAGATAGTGGTGTCACTAAAACATAAAAAGTGCAGTAGCTGAGTGGGAAGTCTGGTTGGATTGATGGATGTTAGGGACAACAGGGGGTCAAGCACAAAGCTCTATGATATTATAGAATATAAAGTAGTAATTAGGATGAACTTTCATATGCTTTCCTACAGAAATACTCCCACCTGCTGGCCAGTGTGTGAACCGCATATGTGAGACCAATTTTAAACAAACGTGATATACAACTAAAACGATGTGTTAACAGACTAAGGCCTGAGATAAGGAACAATCAAATTTATCTTTTTTAAAGGCCCGCAAAGGCCGTGGTGAAATGTTTTCAACCGAGCAGTGATCCTCGAATTAACGTCCAAATCCCACTGAGTGCAACTAATATATACAAACATGGCTTCACAGGAGCATAAATCATGTGCTGGCTTCTACTTAAGGCCTCATACCATTAAAAACACACTAAATACAAGGACCGTTTCTCTTCTTTTTTTTGCCTGGCGTCTGATGTGGTTTCGACCTCGGATTCATCCTGGCCCCACCGGTCTGCCGACAGGTGCATGCTGGGGCCTGTAGGCGACGGTCGTGTCTAGAATGGAAGTGACAAGTTCCGAAAATGTGCGAAAACTCTCGGGAGACTCGCTGCCTGACGACCTATCCTAACCTTGACCGTTCAATGTCAATGCCTAACCTTGACCATTCCAGGTCAATACCTAACCTTGACCATTTGAGGTCAATGCCTAACCTTGACCATTCCAGGTCAATACCTAACCTTGACCATTTGAGGTCAATGCCCAACCTTGACCATTCGAGGTCAATGACTAACCTCAACCATTCGAGGTCAATGACTAACCTCAACCATCTCGCGAGAGTTTCTTAACTTGTGGGTTATCTTCTAGACTCGACCGCAGGCAAGGTTGCCTTTGACGTGCCATGCAGACGCTTACAAGAGGCGGGAACAGGGGCGCGGCACATGGACGGTCACCAGACATCCGTGCAACATTGTAAAATCATTATAAGATTAATGCTGGCATGTTAATGGCATGGTCTGACAAGGAGATTAGCCCGGCAGTATGCTATTAAACCAGCTAGCACTTAAAAGTCCTCAAGTAATGACAGCTTGTTGAGTCCCTTCTCTTTTTATTTGGAGTTGACCTTAAACCATTCACTGTATTTGGGCATGGTTACTATTTTATTACAGACTAATTTATTCCGACCCACTACAGAACAAGCCCTTGGAATAGCAAGACTGGATGCTCAGCCACTTTTCACTTACTTTCCCTTCTGACATGAATAAAGACCACCTTCCCCTTTCCTTTTTCTACCTTTAACTTAACTCATTCTTTTCTAATCCACATCCACAAACCTTCGACCACTTACATGTTACCTTTCCTTCCCTCCTCTACCTGAACATCCAGAGCCTCGCGGGAAAACTACAGAACCTAATTAATGACTGAGAAGGTATCCAGAGCTGAAGAGCCCAGTCGGAGGCGAGCTAAGGCCCCGTAACTAGCATCATGGCAAACATCTACACACATAGACACTGCGGTATAGCTAAAAACAGTCAGTTTTAATTCAAATTGTGCTTTAAAATTAAGTCATAAAAAGGAGGGACTGTCCCTGACTCCTCTCTCCAAAGGCAGAGAGGAGGAGAGATGAGGGGAGGAAGAAGAGGATGGAGGGGTTCATGTTCTGGAGAGGTCCATCCACCTTTTCCCCCTCAGCGTTTGGTTGACGTTGACGGGACATGGGAGACAGAGGCAAGATGCCGGCGTCGTTCTTTGGGGTTTCCCCAGGGTGTTGGGGGGAGGGCAAGTGAGGTGGGGTGAGGACGAGGTGTCGGTTTACCGGCTGACTTTCCCGCTCGGGCACCGATCATGGCCGGGAGGCTCTGGTTGCGCCTAAGGCCGTCCAAAAGGCTTCCTCCACTTGCTGACACAAAAGTAGCAGAATCCTGGTGTGGTGCCGACGCCTCTGACGCCGCACCCTGGAGCACCTTGGTGAATCCCAACCGCCGTAGCCTCTCCACCAGGCCGAGGTCGGGCCTGGCTCGGCCTGATTTAGGGGACAGGACAAGGGTTGGATGTCCCTGGGAAGGGCTTGGTAGGTCAGGATGTGGGGCGCGGCCCAGATTCAACCCGTAAACGTCCTGGAGAAAGAGCTCCGCCGGCCGCGAGGCGAGGAAATTGTCAGCGGGGTAGTGGCGGGACTCCGGGGGCACCGGGGGCACCGGGGAGGGAGCGGGTGAGTGGGAGGGGGAGTTAGGGGGTGTGCTCGGGAGGAGGCAGAAGAGGGGCTGCCGGGGTGCGGGTTTCGGGGACGGAGGTGGGGTGTCAGTTGAGACTTGTGCGGAAATGCCCCTCTCAAGAACCAGCTTGGCCAGCCCTCTGGTGGGCACAGGGGGGCGTCGAGGGGGGAAGGAGTCACCCAGACTCAGTCTGCAAGGAGTCAAAGGGGTGCTAGGACCTGTCCTCATGGAGCTGGGTGTGTTGGCCATGAGGGACGACTGACAACTGAAAAACATGGACAGACACAAGGTGAGAAAAGAAACATACCCTTTGTAGGATGTCATTATTCTTTCTCATAATTGTCCCATTTGACCCTTTAGAGAGGACTTACCTTGAGGTGACATGTGTGATGTCGCTGGGGTGCAGGATGCTGCAGGTCGTGAAGGTGTAGGTGGAGAAGGTGGAGCTCTGACACTTCCCTGGATTTTGGACTGAACACACAACAAATCAGGTAATGAGGAAAAATTTACTCATAATGGCAACAATGAGCAGTAATATCTTAAAAATTACCAGAAGAAGATGTTGTTGTTGTTGTTGTTGTTGTTGTTGTTGTGGAGATGCAATATTGACTTTGTGATTGGACCACTGTCGTGCAGGCTCCTGGAATGGGCAGAGATGATAGGCTGGATTTGTCAGTGACATGTCGGGGTGCTGCGGGGGTCAGACAGAGGTCTGCTCTGACCGAGGAGGAAGTGGCGGGTGTCCCGGGTGATGCCGGCAGGGCGGGAGAGAGAGGCGTGCCAGGGAGAGGTGACAACAAACGCTTCTTGTCTTTCCTCTCCTCCGGCGTAGACGAAAAGCGCACCTTGAAGGTGATCCCGCCTTCCTCTTCCTCCTCCTCGTCCTCTTCCTTACCGCGCTCCGCCGCCCCCTTCTCCAGGACGCCTATGTGATCTTCCTCCTCGTCCTCCTCCATGTCGGACATGCGGTAGACGGCGTCCTGAACCAGTGGGCAGAACCCTTTGGTCACCACCCCAGGGTGGGGGTCCAGGATGGTGGCCAGGTGTGGTTGGGCCAGCTGCTGCCAGTGATGGAGCGTCAGCGAGCCTGAGAGAGAAATGTTGATGCATCAATAAAAAATATTTTTAAGCAAGAATGACTAAAACGTCACGGGTACCGGCTTGTAAAATGTGAATATTTGCTGGTTTTCTTACCTTCCATGGGCTTGACGATCTGAAGCTTCTCAGGCAGGAAGGTCCTGAAGACGCTGGAGCCGAAGGAGAGCTCCGACAGGTTGGAGAACGACGACATAACGCTGCCCATCGGCGAGCCGCAGCCGCTGCTCTCTCCGTCCCCCTCCGCCCCCGCCATGGCCTGCAGCTTCTTCTCGCGCTCCGCCTTGAAGAACTGACGCTCGCACAGGAAGTTCTGTCGTCGCAGCGACAGCCGGTGGAGGGCCCTGGTGAGGTCGTTTCCTCCCGGACAGCCGGGCTGGCCTATTCGCACCTCCTCCCTGCAAAGACGAACACATTTATTGAGCTGAACGGCAACAAACGTCATCCTCGAGTTCAAACGCAAGACGGGAACGTTGGTAACGTACCCCTGAGTGGACTGGAAGGGCTGCGAGGTCATCACCAGAGAGCTCTGTCCTGAGCCGGGGATAGGAGGGGTCGCCGAAGCGGGACGCGACGCCGAGGCGTTGATGGAGCGGACGGTTTGGAAGACTCGCTTCTGGGATGCTCTGCAGGGAGAAGAGGTCAGAGGTCAGCGAGGTCCAAGTATTGTCAAGTCCCATGTCAAGCCCCAAGTCAAGACCATCAAATCCCACGTCAAGACTATCAAGTCCCAAGTCAAGACTCCCACGTCAAGAACATCAAGTCCCACGTCAAGCCCCAAGTCAAGACTCCCAAGTCCCACGTCAAGACTATCAAGTCCCAAGTCAAGACCACCAAGTCCCACGTCAAGACTCCCAAGTCAAGACCACCAAGTCCCATGACCACTAAGTTCCATGTGAAATCCCAAGTCAAGACCAACCAAAGTCAAGTCCACCAAGTCCCACATTAAGTCCACAAAGTCCCAAGACCACTAAGTCCCATGTCAAGACCACCAAGTCCCACATCAAGTCCACCAAGTCCCACATCAAGTCCCAAGTCAAGACCAACCAAAGTCAGGATCAACCAAAGTCAAGACCACCAAGTCCCAGTCAAGTCCCAAGTCAAGACCAACCAAAGTCAAGACCACCAAGTCCCACATTAATTCCACGAAGTCCCAAGACCACTAAGTCCCATGTCAAGACCACCAAGTCCCATGTCAGGATCAACCAAAATCAAGACCCTTAAGTCCCACGTCAAGTCCCAAGTCAAGACCACCAAAGCCCAAATCAAGTCCCAAGTCAAGAGCAGCAAGTCCGACGTCAAGTCCCATGTCAAGACCACCAAAGCCCACATCAAGTCCCACGTCAAGTCCTCAAAGACAACGTTGACACGATACTGTAGACTAGAGAACCAGAGGTTAGTGAAAGCAGCCGTTATGTCCTTGAGGTTAATTAGAATCTGTCCAAAAAGACCAGCGATGGAGATAAATGTGGACTACGGGACAAAGAGCTTGAAGTGTCCAATAAAAACAGTTAGGATTTATGTGAAGGCGTATAAAGAGGACTCAATATATCACCGGCACACTCACTAAATCCACCCAACGAGTCTGTGATAGGAAGTGGTATTTAAGAGAAAATCGACCCAGTCTCAGCCTGAGGACTGTCTCAGTGTTTTTCATTACGTTTGGGTGTCTGACCTTTGGTCCACGGAGGCGGTCTCCTCCTCTACACTCAGCTCTCTCCTCATGGTGCACTCGATCTCCGCTGCCAGGGAGTCCTGTATATAAACACACAATATTAAAGGTGCACTCTGTGGAGTTTTCTAGGTGCATTTTATACCTTTAATTTAACCATCGTGTTGTGTTGAGTGTTTCTCTCACCATGGGGTAGAGGCCGTAGGAAAATTGCCGTCTCATCCCAGCAGAGGGAGTGTTCTTATTACGAAGGTCCCTCATCTCCTCCTGGGATTCATGGAGCATCTCTACACACTCCGCATTCCTGTCCGCCATATCGTCCAGCTGCAACACACACGCACACACCAGCAGCGGTTATACAAATGACTTTGTTTCTGTATGCAGCAATTAATTAAGCACTTTAATAGATATTTAAATTAGGCATGCATTCTGACTGTAAATGTGTTATTTAATTTGTCAACTAAATTGTCTTAAATACATTTCTAAACCTATTAATGGATTTACAAAATTAACATAATTACTAATTAAAAGATTAATTTAAAAATAATGTGATTTTTAACCCTATTTAAATGAAGTGCTTAAACTATACAAATTAAATTTAGTTATTTATTTATTCTAGTCAATCAAAGAATCACTGTATTTTGTTAATCTGGGTTAGTGCTGCAAACATGCGAAAACAGTGTCAACATCTGGTTTAGTGTTTTCTGTGGTCAGTTAAAGTAAAACTGGTCCAGTTCAGGAGTCCTTTCATACATGAACATGATCGGAGAGAAAACGTCCTGCTGGTGTGTGAGACTGTACCTCAGCTGTGAGCTGTTTCTGAGCGTCTTTAGACGCCTGCAGGTGGATCCTCAGCTCCTCTTTCTCCAGAGCCAGCTGTGTAAAAACAAAACAACATATAGCAAGCATTTAAACACAGATACACAAGTCCAGAGTCAAGACCGCTAAGTCCCACGTCAAGTTCCAAGTCAAGTCCCAAGTCAAGACCACCAAGACCCATCTCAACCCCAAGTCAAGACCTAACAAGTCCCACGTCAAAGACCCCAAGTTCCACGTCAAGTCCCAAGTCAAGACCCCCAAGCCCAACGTCAAGTCCCCAGTTAAGACCACCAAATTCCAAGTCAAGACATCCAAGACCCATGTCAAAATCCCAAGTCAAGACCCCCAAGTCCCAAGTCAAGAACACCAAGACCCACGGCAAGTTTCAAGTCAAGACCCCCAAGTCCCACGGCAAGTCCCAAGTCAAGACTCCAGTCTGACAACTCCCACCTCTGGTGCCTACAGTACGTAATCTGTAACAGCAGTTCGGTCTCCTCACCTCCTTGATGCGGTGCTGCAGCTCTACTATCTGGGAGAGCAGCTGAGCGATCTCCTCCTGGTGTCGGAGCAGCTCCTCGTTCTTCTGGGACAGTTCGTCCGTCAGAGACACCATCTGGCTGTTGGACTCACCTGGAACCAACACACACACACACGGACCAAGATTAAAATCAGCCCTCCAGACACCAGACTGCTTCCTTTCAGTGTAGATGTGCATCTCACTCACGGAGCTCTTTGACACAGTCGATCACTAGCTGCTGCTCCTTCTCCTCGTAGGTGATGGTGTCGGTCTTCAGTTGACACGCCTGGAGTGGAGACGTTGAGAGGAACCAGTAAGAACTTCCATAATCATATAATTCACTTATTAATTCTGCTGTCAACTAACTTCTCAAAATGTGGTCTATGATTTAAAGCTTCCCCTTTCACTTCTCGTACCTCAGACCTCAGGGACAGGTTCTCCTCCTCCAGGTCCTGCAGCTTGCCCTGCAGAGACTCCAGCTGGCTGAGCGCTGCGGCGGCGGTGGTTCCCCCCGGCGGCCGAGTCTGCCGCAGCGGCGTGGACACGCTGGAGTCGGTCTCGCTCTCCTCCGAGGCGCTGGCCACCATCCGCAGCAGCTCGTCCTTCTTGCTGAGATCGTGCTCCACCTGGTGAACCTGGACAACGAGTTAGAGGTTTGTGTAGAGTGATTACTGTGTGATCTGATTCCTGATATTCTTAGAGGTTCAGAGAGACAAACCACTATACGTTTTCCTATAATTTTTAAAGAAATAGGATGAAAAAACTTAAAAGTGCCATCCTCAATAATAACAAACTAGCATGTGTGAGCTACCTGGTCCAGGGCCTGCGCCAGCTGCTCCTCCAAGGCCTCGTTGCGTTCCTGCAGCAGGTGGTTCCTCTGTAGGAGTGACTGTCCGATCCGAGCCGCCAGCTCCAAGTCCCTGTCCCGCTGTCCAATAAGAGCAACAACCAATTACATGCTGCTTTTTAATACAAAACTAAATAAACAAGCGAGGGGGGGACACCTACCTCCGCCAAAAGGTGTGAGACCACTTCGATGTCATTGTAAGTCTTGGTCATCTGCTCCACGCGGTCGCCACTGAGGACTGGCCAGAAAAGAGCATTTTTAATTTTAGGAGACACACACATGCAGTTTATTATGAACACCGTGGCATGCAAAGATTTAGATGAAACCACCGTATCCTTCCACTTTACTTACTACCTAATAAAATGTTCTGACCACAAGCAGCCACTTCCTCAACAATCTTTACTGTAACAGCCAATCATGAACTAGTGTGGTTACAATATAGGTCACCCATATTACTGAAACACTACCGGTGCCATCTGATGAAATAGCTCCACAACATGGCTAAGTGGTTGCTGGTGGTCTGAATGTAATGAAGCCACGACAGCACTATACAGACATGAAGTATGCAGGACGGAACCTGCCCAAATAAAAAATAAATAAATAAATATGCCATTAAATGAGGCAAAAATAATATAAAAAATAAATGTATGCATTAATTAATTGATAAAATGTGACATAAATTGATATTTCTGTTTGCATTTTCTTCCATCTATCTATGGAATTTATTTAATTTTCTTAACTTTTAACATGCATTTATATTTGCATTTATTTTTTTATTTATTTTAAATTGATTTTGTCAATGTATTTATTCATGCATGTATTTATTTATGCATTTATTAGTTTTTTATTAAATAAATACAACTTAATAATGAATAAATACATTTAAAAATCAGTAATATTTCTGTTTAACTTTTCTTCTTTATTTATCTTTGTATTACTTCCCACACGATCTATCTACTCTTCAATTTAATTTTCCCTTTTATTTATTTATTTTTGCATTTATTTTTACATTAATTTATTCATTATTAAGTTGTATGTATTTATTTAATAAAAATAAATAAATAAATACATAAAAAAACATACAACATTTTAATAAATTCATAAAAGGGAAAATTAAAAAGAAGAGTAGATAGGGGAAGTGATACAAAGAAATAAAGAAGCTAATTAAAACAGAAATATCAATTTATGTCACATTTTATCAATTAATTAATAGCTACATTTATTTTTTATATTATTTTTGGTTCATTTAATGGCATAATTATTAAGTCATTTAATTACTAATTTTTTTATTTTGGCAGGTTAAGGCCTCCATAATAAAAGAGACTGCACACACACACACACACTTTGCAGTGCTACAGTACTATGAAGCTGACTACAGTGGCAGACAGCAGACCAATACTACGCATGTCTGCTGTCATCTACATGCAAAAAGCCGAGAGGGGCTCCAGGTCTGTGGATCTGGACTGGCTCCAGATCCAAGTGGAGGTGCAGCTGTCGGAGCCACATTGTGGACCGGAGCCCCTCTCACTCACACCGGAGCTAAATGAAGAAGTTGCGGAGCAGAACAGGCAGATAGAGAGAGAAAGATACCTTTGGAGAGGCTCTGAGAGCCGGGGTGGGAATAAGAAGAGGGCTCCAAAGCAAGATACGCTAGTGAGAGAGAAAGGAGAGAGAAAGGAAGGGGAAGATCAGAAGGTTGTTTTAAAGATGAACGGGACAGAAAGACAGGAGGAAAGGAAGTAAGAAGCTGAGGGTGAAAGCTGAAGCTTCGATAAATCAACTTCATTTAGAACATTAGTTTGTTGAGAGTCTACACATCAATTAGTTTGTTCCACTTTTAGCACCTGAGTGGTTGTCACCAGCTCTGCACCGCTCGCCCTTCCACCTGTTTAAAGACAAGTGGCAACTCTATTGAAACATTGCCTTTTACTAAATATATTTAACAACTAAATGTTGCCCCACTGGCCTAACAAAACTACTTTTTTAATATTTTCTTTGCTGCGTCGATCACACACCTAGAAAACTTTATTTTTCATCATACAACATTGCACATCTTTGACGCTCGACGTCTCTCTCCTCTCTGTACATTCAGTATAGTGAAGCAATCTACAGTTCAGCAGGAATTAAATGCAATAAGCAGAGCTAGAAAAGCTTCAAGTGAAGCAGCTGTGTCATCCAGTAATCTGAGGCCCACAGTGACCTCTGGATCTGGACACTGCACTCCGCTCCAACAACCAACGGTTAAAAATAACCTCCAGCCGTCTTTGTTACACACAGGAAGACAGATACTGTGCACACACACACAATGCACATAATCTCTCATGTTACTGTACATTTGATGCATAGTGTCTCTCGCACACACATTTACCTACTGGGAAGAGTATTGTTTTTACTTATAGGAGACAGTGACTGAACTCTGGCCGCAATAAACTACATAACTGCAAAGTCCAATGAGTGACAAAGTTAGTACTTTTATTTTAATATTGGTTCTTGTACTGCTGGCATAATCACAAACAGTGCAACGACCTCTTAAGGAACCTTTGACCCTAATAAACTCTAAGCTGCAGGTCCAACATTCGTTTATCTGACAAATTTGAAAAGCGTAGTGTAAGAAATAATTGTTAAACACAAAAAAGTATCAATTCCACGGGGTAAAAATGCTAATTTAAATGTGCAGGATCCAGTTTTGGAGAGGACGGTTTTGCTCAACCGAATGTGAAAGTTAGAGACAAACATTAAAATAGAGTTGTGTAAAGTTTCTGCGGCTCAAACAGCATTTTTTCCAAGTCAGACAGCTCCGTCTTCAGATTTCACAACAAGACACAAAAACAGGATACTTGATACTTGTACCATCATGAAGTATTGAAATATTCAGGCTGTATAAACATTGTCAGCATTGTCTAAATACGCCAGAACCACACACATTTCTTCATATTGCTTCAGGACAACCAGGGGGCACTTTAATATTAGCATGCCTTGCCTGTTCAAGTGCATCAGGCGCTATTAATAGGCTGCGTTTGATTTTACACCGCAGAAGTGGAGCAAACGTTCGACCGAGCAGTAATATGAAACCGAGACTTCCCTTACTGTACCCTTCCTCTCACACGTGCAATTAACAAACACATATAAACACCACCTAAACACCTACACTATACAATAATATCATGTAAACACAAGCATCCGGCATCTACCATGTTACACTGCAATCTTCTGGGACCAGTTGCATAAAAATAGACCTAGTCTTTGTCTTAAATATAACTTTGAGTCAGACTTGGTATAGACACTTAAATGTATCTGTTGCATAAAGCTTCCCTATGAGTGACTAATGGAAGACTGACTTAGATAACGTCATGGATAAACAGTTGAAATAGTTAGCTAAGTGACCTTCTAACAGATTGTTGTTGCTATAGCAACAAAGCTAAGGCCAAGACTAGTCCTAAACTAAGTTTATACAACTGTTCCCAGAGAGGAAGTACAGTATGTATTGCAAATTGTGCACGCATGAGAAAAACATAGAGAGGAAGTCGCATCTGTTTAACTGTCAACGCTGCTCCAGCTGCAGCATACCACAACTTGTTTGAATGTAAACACGCGAGCATTCATTCAGACTTGCCCACTTCCTGTATTTCAAGGAACACACACACCCACAGTGTATACACACACTTTCCCCTCCACCCTGTCACGTTCTGCCTGACCTTGCAGACTCTCTCTCGGTCACACACATTCATACCGAGCACCACGCTAACGTCTGCACTCACCTTCCTCAGCGAAGTTATCGTAAACCTCCTCATTGTGGATGTTTAAAACCGGCATTGTCCAACTCCTCTCTCTAGCGTCCTGTCTGTCTTCATCCTCTATCAAACCCCCCTCCTGCCCTCGTCATCACACTCTGTCTGTCTCGTGACTCTGAGCTACACTTAACTCTGGCTGGATCACTGGATTCCTCTCTCACTCACACACTGTCAGAGCTGTCTGCTACACACAGGCAAAGACAATGATGTGCCAAATAATATCCACGCTAAATCCCCTGTGATTCTAACTGAAGAGGACGTGCGCTGTATAAAATGAATCCCCCCACGTGTCTAATGCACTGAGACACACAAACACACCATCTGCTCACTGATGCCCGAGAAATCTAACTGCACTCACTCATGTAGCGGAAGGTCTCCTCGGCCAGCATGGGGGAGATGGCGCTGTGCTGGCTGGGGGGACATTCGTCTGGAGAGCAGCTCGGGGAGATCGCCCAGTCCTGGCTGTCAGACAGGTAGACGGAGCCGGAGTCGGCCGAACCGGAGCCCTGCGAGCCGTACCGCTTCCCGCTGCTACCCAGCCCCTCATCTGTGGGTTATAAAACAGATAAAATATCACGTGTTTGAGATTAAATAAATGATCTCCTGCACTGTAAAATGTCCAAAAAGGAAAGGGGGAAAAAGTACAAACAGGTCCTCTTTAACAGATTGTAGGAAGTGCATGGTTATTATTATTGGAGGCCACTATCAGCTGTATTACTGTAATAATGGCGATGCATTACATTGGAAACAAATCAAGGCTTTACCATGTTATCATGCATCACAATGAAAATATAATGAATGCTTTTATTTGGTAAAACGGTGCAGCTCTGCATGGTGAGATGAAGTCAGACTGCAGTGAATGTGTGTTTTGAGGGCGAGTGTGGGCTGATGAAGCATTTGAATATGTGTGTGTGTGTGTGTGTGTGTGTGTGTGTGTGTGTGTGTGTTCTTGGCTCAGGCGCCGTACAAGCTAATGTCCTTCCACTCGAGCAAATATGTGGTTTACTGGGACAGATGGGGCTAACTATAGCATCAAGCCCAAAGACATACTGTACTTAAGGGAAGTGTGACATTGGCAGAGCAAAATTGAAAATGTACACAAATCTTACAGCTGGCATACTGCAGATATTTCACTGATAATATGTAATAATTACTTTATGCATTTGAACATATAAAAAATGTGCAATTAATTAATTGCGATTAATTATTTAAATTGATTGTCAGCCCTAATAATAATACTATTAATATAATATTGATTTGACACCCTACCTGTCTCGGTGCTCGACTCCTTCTTCTCCACCGCCCGGGGTTTGACTTCAAACATGCTTGGAGCAGGAGGAGGGGTCTCCCCGCTCGTAAACACAAAGCCAGACAGAATACGGGAGCCGTGCTATCGCTGTGACATCACATCCTGTTCTTGCACTGATGGCGGGGGTGCCCGCGCACACCTTTACCTGAGGAGAGAAGTGTTTGACGTTAAAGAAAGATGAAGATCCCAAATATGGACATATTAAAAAAATGCCACACTTTGCTCACGTTTACAAGCCAAATAGAGCCAGCAAAATGTAATAAAATCAGTTTAGTGGTTAAAGATGTTCATTCCTCCCACAGTATTTGCTGCTGGACATGATAACTGCTGATTGTCTGGCATCTTCTTTAGTGTTTGACAGATGTTAGGTGCCAATACAACCATTTAAATTACATCGGTCAAGCCTTAAAATCTCAAGAAGCTACACTCTCTTCCGTCTGTCTGACGAAGAGATGCATAAAGAGTCACTCATCAAGACGTAGGACATTTATTAGTACAAGCAGACCAGCTGCTATAAATTTCCTTCTATGTGCCACATGTTTTAAGGGAGGACCAAGGGGTGAGACATGGCCCTCCCACATCCTGTTGACTATCTCTATGGGGACTGCTCCAGGGCTTAAAGGGATGACTGACGAAATGAGACAGGATGCACCCTCTTAGAGGGATGAGCTGCCAGTAGACAATTGGGAAAATGAGATACCAGCTGTGAACACGTGCTTCTGTACAGTATGTTACTGTTTTGGTCTCCGTTTTGTCCGTTCGTATATTTACTCACACATTTCTTCTATTCCAAATAGCTGCTGGAAGACTTAATTACAGTACAACTCCAGAAATGTAGTATCGCACTTCATTAAGTTGGGAAGCTTGTGAGAGACGGATTTAAAAAAGAACAGCCAAAATTGAAGCAGCAGAGGCCAAGGTATCCTGACTTTTTACCCTGTTAGTATGAGTAATGCCTCAAACAGCTGGATCCTACACTTCCCATAATGCTATTTGATAGCATTTTCAATATCAGTGTATGTTATATTTAGAATATTTTCACCGCATTACCTCGCCATCAGATAGCCCTTTCCGACGGGGAACTAAAACCGTTATATCGCTGTCTTCAAAGCCACCAGACTCCATTCACAAAAACAGTAATTTTACCTCACAAAACACGGGAGTTGCTGGTCTACTTCTGCTTCGATTGGTTAGTTTGTTTGTGTTATTGTGTGACTTTTGGATCCAAACTAACGTGGCGTCCACAGCAGTACGTTGCTTTTTTGGGAAAATATCAATGTACTGCATAGCATTTTGACGCTAAAACAATTTGAATGTTTAGAACTACAGAATGATATAAAAAGCTAAAGAAAAAGGTAAAAAAAACTAATAATGGACCCATCCTTTAATTAGATAGAGAGGTGTGTTATTGTGCTGTTGTGGTACATCAACTAATGATATCTACTTTACTAAAAGGACACTGTGCAGGTTCATACATGCTACAATCCTTTACAATCCCAGTACCATCAGCATCACTGACCTGTGCGGTCAAACATGCCTGTGTGTATCAGTAGGCATGCCTGTGGAAAGACGAGTCCTTGGGCAACATTCATCCTCTGCTTACGTAACATTGAAAACTGTTTGCTCCATGAAGGAGATTAATGTCATGCACGCAATGCTCCAGTCTAGATGTGCTGTTTGGCATTAGAGACTGCACTGATCCATTAATGATGACACTGGTATTGGAATGATAATAGTCACATTCACATAAGGGCCGATTCTATACACAAAATATCGTATATATTAATCATCTTTAATAGCTACTGACACCAGCATGAGCTGGGTAAAGAAATTCTGCACCAATTGTGTTCTTAGCAACATCTTTTCCATGCAAGCTTCTTCTTTTCCCTGATTTAAAATGCTGTGGCTGATCTTGACCAAGTGCCTGTGAGTCATCTCATGAGTAACACTGTCACAGACAGCTTAGTGTTGGTGATACAGCCTGGTCTTGACTGGAAACTGAATAGCAAGCTTGTAGTCCCAGGGCCTCTTTGGCAAGGTTAAACAAAAAATACTCACAAAAATCTAATGGAGATAGATGTGTGGTTTACACACACATAATGTCCTGTGGTTTGAAAAAGCTGGCGAAAACCCAGACCACAATCTGGAAACCGCCACTTAATGTTGGAGACAGATTATTGCACATTATAAAAAGTGTAAAATGTAACCGCAGGATGGCAGCCCTGATAGTAACTGACAACACAGCAGCTTTATACATAACACCAGCCTGTCAAAGCGTTCCCAGAGGGACTGTCTGCTTGCTTACTTCAGCTTTTCATCTCCCTTCACGTCTAATCTTTTCTTACAGCTGATGCTCTCATCCAGAGTGACCTACAACAAGTGCAGCAGTAGACATGTCAGTATCTGAATACCATGCTGGGAAGCAGCACGTGACTCTGACTGCATGACCAACCAGAAACCTCTGACTGGACTTCAGACATTACTTGCCAAAAGAAGAAAACTGTACCATTTTGTAACCACCACCAACAACATAAATATTGCAATATTATGTTTTGTGATACAGAATCGATTCTCAAAAACACTATTTTTAATTAATATTTTACATGCAAAGATGAACTCAGTCAATATTTTATGTCATTTGCAAAGAGATGCCCCCTCTCAGTGTATGTGCCCTCTAAAAGTAGTGCTATGATGTTGGATGTAATGATATATTTTTTTTAAGTAATTAAGGTATTCAATCAATAAAAATATTTAATCGCGGTGTTTTTATACATACATACATTGATATAGTATGTATCTTTGAGATACAGCTGATGACTATCTGACAGAAACTTCTCAAAGTGGAGAAATCGGAACAACACGGTAAACACCAAATATATTCTGTAATACACAAAGTTGGAAACTGACAAAACAAAACCGTTTAAATGTAGTTTGAGTGTGCTTCTCAGAGTCTCAGAGACTTCTCTACTGTATTTCTGTGTGGAATCAGACTGCCAGGTTGAAAGTGTATATATTATGACAGATGGAAATACTCCTGGTTCTAAAGTATTTTTGGGTCTGCCCTTAAACTCTCCTGTTTTAATATAACATGTAAAATAACATAAAATAAAATAACACAACATGTGAAATAACATAAAATAACATAACATGTAAAATAGCGTAAAATAACATAAAATAAAATAACAAAACATGTAAAATAACATAAAATAAAATAACATAACATGTAAAATAACATAACACGTAAAATAACAAAAAATAACAACATGTAAAATAACATAAAATAACATAAAATAACAACATGTAAAATAACATAAAATAACATAAAATAACAACATGTAAAATAACATAAAATAAAATAACATAAAATAACATGAAATGTAAAATAACATAAAATAACATAACATGTAAAATAACATAAAATAATAAAATAAATTAACATAAAATGTAAAATAACATAACATGTAAAATAATATAAAATAACATAAAATGTAAAATAACATAAAATAACATAACATGTAAAATAATATAAAATAACATAAAATGTAAAATAACATAAAATAACATAACATGTTAAATAACATAAAATAACATAACATGTAAAATAACAAAATGTAAAATAACATAAAATAACATAAAATGTAAAATAACATAAAATAACATAACATGTTAAATAACATAAAATAACATAACATGTAAAATAACAAAATGTAAAATAACATAAAATAACAAAATGTAAAATAACATAAAATAACATGAAATGTAAAATAACATAAAATAACATAACATGTAAAATAACATAAAATAACATAACATGTTAAATAACATAAAATAACATAACACGTAAAATAATAAAATAACAAAATGTAAAATAACATAAAATAACATAACATGTTAAATAACATAAAATAACATAACACGTAAAATAACAAAATAACAAAATGTAAAATAACATAAAATAACATGAAATGTAAAATAACATAAAATAACATAACATGTAAAATAACATAAAATAACATAAAATAACATAACATGTTAAATAACATAAAATAACATAACACGTAAAATAACAAAATGTAAAATAACATAAAATAACATAACATGTAAAATAACATAAAATAACATAACATGTTAAATAACATAAAATAACATAACACGTAAAATAACAAAATGTAAAATAACATAAAATAACATAACATGTAAAATAACATAAAATAACATAAAATGTCAAATAACACGTAAAATAACATAAAATAACACAACATTTAAAATAACATAAAATATCATAAAATAACATAAAATACTAATACATATCACTACTGCTCAGTAAACGTACAGACGAGTAAAACCCCAGGAGCTGCTCTCCAGTTCGGCATGACTTTAATATAATAAAAACATTATTATGATGATGTTATTATCATCAGCTACCGTTAATGTTGTTGCTATGCTGGGTGAGGATGCAGCTTCTCTGTTGCTAACGTCGCAATCTGGAGCTCAAACTGTCAGAATCTCTCGTTACAACACTACAGACATGAAATAAGATGATTAATTATTATAAAACTCACGTTATGTCAGAGTTATTCCTCAACATCTGCGATCCCAGTGTTACATACGGAGTCTGTTACATCCGACAACCAGCAACCAGGAACAATGGAGCGGAAGGGAGGAGACGACAAAACACGAGTCATCAGTGTGCGACACTGTGTCAACGCGATGACGTATTTATCACGCGGCAATTATCTGTGTCAAAATAGGCCTGTCCTTAGAATAACATCCTCTGTTATGTTATTTTACATGTTATTTTACATGTTATGTTATTTTACATGTTACGTTATTTTACATGTTACGTTATTTTATTTACATGTTATTTTACATGTTATGTTATTTTACATGTTATGTTATTTTACATGTTACGTTATTTTATTTACATGTTATTTTACATGTTATGTTATTTTATTTACATGTTATTTTACATGTTATGTTATTTTACATGTTATTTTACATGTTATGTTATTTTACATGTTACGTTATTTTATTTACATGTTATTTTACATGTTATGTTATTTTATTTACATGTTATTTTACATGTTATGTTATTTTATTTACATGTTATTTTACATGTTATGTTATTTTACATGTTATTTTACATGTTATGTTATTTTACATGTTACGTTATTTTATTTACATGTTATTTTACATGTTATGTTATTTTACATGTTATTTTACATGTTATGTTATTTTACATGTTACGTTATTTTATTTACATGTTATTTTACATGTTATGTTATTTTATGTTATTTTATTTGATGTTATTTTACATGTTATGTTATTTGATGTTATTTTATTTGATGTTATTTTACATGTTATGTTATTTTATGTTATTTTACATGTTATGTTATTTTATGTTGTGTTATTTGATGTTATTTTATTTAATGTTATTTTACATGTTATTTGACATGTTATGTTCTGGGAAGTTTGGCACATAAATGCACCACATTCTCATTCTTGGAAAATTTTATTTGCACAAATCCAAGTACATGAAAGTGAAACCTATAGGTTTAATGTGTTTCATTCTGAGTTTCTTTCTTACATAAACGCCCTTAAAGTCATGAATAACAAAAATGCATTGAAACTTCTTAGTATAATAGAAGAATATGAATTACATGTACAGCCCTAACCCTAGCCCTTAATTTATTATTATTATCTATTTATTTATTTATTTTTATTGTGTTTTTTTTTTATGTTGGTCTTTCTGTTGTCCTTTTATGTTTGTCACAGCTTTTTGTTTATGTTTTTGGTGTGTTTCTTTTGTATGTAAATGTTTTTAATGTTTTCTGCTGTTACTATGGATAATGTCATTTTCAAATAATAATAAAAAAAATTAAAAAAAATAATGACAAAGAAAGAAGGGAACTGCTATCAGGAGTAGATGATGGAAATATTACAATGGGGGAATCTGCTAGGAAAGACATCTAAGAAAGTACACAATCTACTAATTAATTACTTAAGGGCAACAGGAATAATGGAGATAATTTAATTATTAGTATTATTATCATTGTTATTATTATTAATTTTTATTTTATTGTTTTTGTTGATTTTCATAAAGCTTAAAACGTTCCTGTTTGCTGCTGCCTTTTATTAAATCAAATAATGATCTTATACCGCACTATAGCTTTTACTCTTGTGTGTTATACTCTATTATAGCTTTTTTGTGCTATACAAATAAAGCTGCCTTGCCTTGCCTTTGTTTTTTTGTTTTTATTTTTTATTTATTTTAATTATTATTATTTTTTTCCTGCCAGTTTCTAGGAAAGACATCTGAGAAAGTACACAATCTTCTAATTAATTACTTAAGGGCAACAGGAATAATGGAGAGAATTTAATTATTAGTAGTATTATTGTTATTATTATTATTAATAATTATTATTTTTTATTTTATTGTTATTGTTATTTTATTTGTATTTATTTATTTGTATTTTATTTGTTTCCTGCACAATCTCCTGTTCCACACTCCAGTCCAGTAGGAGGCTGTAATGCACCTCTAAACTAGTTTGCCAACCAACAATAAAACACCAGAGAAAGAAAGAAGCAGGATTGCATTTTGCACATAATCTGGACACAAAATGAGAAACTTTGTAGACAAAACGTCGCGTATGATATCAGGCTCTGCTTTGTGTTGTTAACTCATTTACATCGAAGAAGGTAAGCAGCTTCTTTACATCATATAAACACACACAGACATGTTGTTTACCTGAGCCAGCTCACGTTAGCTCACTCATAGCTACATTAGAGAAGAAAAATAAACAATAATAATAATAATAATAAATAATAAATAATAAATAGCCTATGTTTGTTAATAGTCACTAACTGACAACATTAACTGAATAATAGTGGTGTTTTATTATGATAAAAAGGCTGCAGTTAATGTTAACCTTGAAGTGGAATTGCATTGCGAAATTATTCATTTTTTTTATTGTACTTAACAAATGAAGCTTTGCATTACTTCTTTTTAATACATAATAAACAAAAACAGATGGATAAATATGTTAACTACTCATATGCTATGTGAAGCTTTATAACCAAACACTGTTTTGAGGTACATTTGACTATATAAATTAAATAAATAAGTAAATAATAACAATAAAAAAAGAAGATTTAAGATTAAGAAGAGTTTCATATCACACTGTAGGTTAAGCCTGCTTTCAAACAGAAGGCTAAAGGTAAAAGCTAGTTCTGCTTAATCCTCTTAAACAATAAATCTGTGCAATATTAATACAGTGAATGTAAAATACATTTGTCTGTGCAATATATCCTTGATGCAATACACACCTCAAGTGCTTTATTTACATTTTATTTATTACATCTACCCTACCTATTTTACAAGTGCAATTACCTCTGTTTACATTACATCTATTTTATATTTTATTCCTCCAGTGTAACACTTCTGTTTATATTTATTTATTACATCTACCCTACCTATTTTACAAGTGCAATTACCTCTGCATTTTTTTTTGTTTATTTGTTTTGCACAATTTAAGACTATACAACATAACAAAAAAATAAATGAATAATATAAAGTGCAGGAAGAGGCAAAAAAAAACACTGGGCTTATCTGGAGCCTCCACCTAGAGACAAGATTAATATAAAGAAAGAGGGTTTACATCACATCTATTTTTATATTTTATACCTCTACTGTAACCCTTCTGTTTATATTTATTTATTACATCTATTTTACCTATTTTACAAGTGCAATTACCTCTGTTTACATTACATCTTTTTTTATATTTTATACTTCTAGTGTAACACTTCTGTTTATATTTATTTATTACATCTACTTTACCTGTTTTATTTGCTTTATAACTGTGTGTTTTACCTGTTAAATGTTTTATCTGCGTCGTTTAGTCAAGTATTTGTTTTAAAGCACTGACTAGAAGTGGCAACTGTGAATCTCGTTGTATTCAATACGATGACAATAAAGCTTTCTATTCTATTATATTCTATTCATTCACTATTTTCCTCTCTGATTCGACTGCATTGGGATATCTGCTGGTAAATCTCCCATCATTGTCTCATTAGATCACCTGATGCAGCCAGGTAAGCTGCAGGCGGATGGATGGATGAATGGCTGAGGCTGGATGGATGCTCGCTGCTCTCTAATCTAGTGGAGGATTGTGTCTCCTATTACACCGCTGCGCTCCTCCATCCTCCTCCTCCTCCTCCTCCTCCTCCTCCACCTGTGTCCCTCCATCGCGGTCTCCTGGTCTCCTTCGGCCTGTGAGCGGATGAATGTGATTATACCGTCGCCCAAAAGGACTCCATGTCTTTCTTGGTAAGAAACCATGCATGAATTTCACTTTGTGTGTGTCGCCGAGTTGTAGATGTAGTCACGCTTCAGTTGTTGATGCCTCTGGTGGTCTGTTCAGATAGCAATGCACCAAAAAATATTTATCAGATCAGATATTGGCATTTTTCTGAATTATATAAGAAATATTCTTTGGATTGCATTGCATCTGTATTTACATATATATTAATAATATATATTGGAAAATCTGTGCATCCTCACATCTAATGGGCACATCTGATTATGTATGCAGCTCTTATCTTGCTCTGTTGGGACACATCAGCTGCCTCTTTGTTGCCTGTTATCATCACTCTCTCTCCACTTCCCACTTCCGATAAAATGCCCTAATAAGTGCCCTCGCAGCCCAGATGCTCCCAGATGCTTGCCTCATCTCTGACCCTCCCAGTGTCTCACCCTCCACTCCCAGGCTTCCCTCTCCACCTCTCCTCCTCCTCCTCCTTGTCCTGTAGGGCATGTCTCACCTGTGCTCCTCCCCTCCCCCCCCTTCACCAGGACTGTTCCTGCATCTCCCACACTCAAGTCCAGCCGCTGGACATAGAGGAGCAATATGAGGACATCAGCCACCAGTTCCTGGTCAGTAGCCAAGACACTGTCAGCATGGAGACAGTTGTCACACTGATGCTCTCTCCCATCACTATTCATTTCTCATCTATCTGGAGGTGCCTTAAAGTTGTTATAACTATTGGAATAACATTGCAGCTGTTCGTAAAGGGGTACTCCATCAATTTAAATTCCATAACGTCCTGACTTTGAGTTCCTACCACGGGTCAAGCTCCAAAAAACAGTGGATACCACAATTCAATAATCAATACTAGAGTACGTCCTTGTTTATGAATGAAGCGGTACAGTTGAAGCAGCGGTGCTTCTGTGTGTGTTTTATCAATCAGCAACGGTCATCCCTGCAAACTCCACACAGAAAGTTCCATTACTTTCAGAAAGTACTAGTGTCTTTTTGGGGATAAAAAGTCCCTGGAGTTAAATTTAGACCCTGGTCCCCGGGGTTGAAACGCATTGAGTTCCTCAAAAGGTCCATAGTTCCAGGGGAAAGTTCCTGCAGTCCAAACACGGCTTTATAATCCCAGTTTATAACACAGGGTTTTTGTAATGAAGTGTCAATTTTTTCTCAGAAACAAAAAACAAGAAACGAAAGTGCCCCTTTTAAAGTGTTGCTGATAATCCACAATATTGATTTGATTGATTTCACCGGAGAGTTTGCCTGCTTTATGATATTCTTCTATAACTATAATCATTCTTAACACAGTACTTGATATTTAGTAATAATTACAAACTACTTAAAATGTAATGCAAGTGTATAAGGTCATTTTCACCTGATGATATAGACAAATTCTAGGACGCTATGGATAAAACCGATAAAACACATTCAGCTGGTGTGTTTTTAAAGTGGACATAGCATGACAAACTTACTTTTTCAGTACTTGTGCTCATAAATTTGGGTATCTGGAGTGTCTACTAACCCACAAACTGTGAAATAAGACAACCCAGTCAGTTTTTGTGGGCTGCCTCGATAAAAAAACATGTCATTCAACAAGCAGACTGGGCTTTTTATGGAGGGGATCTTAAAGACACAGAGCGTTTCAGACAGAGGTTGAATAAAGGTATATTCAGACAGACCGACAGTATGAGAAAAATAGTGTTTTTTGAACATTAAAGCATGTAAACATGTTCTAGTAGAAACCCCAAAATACAAGTATGACCCTGGAAATGAGCATGAAATGTCCCCTTTTAAACAAAGCTGCATCAGAAACACCTGCAGCTGTCTGATGCTGAAACCAAAAGTCTGTTTGCATCATTAAAACTGCAAGCATCCCCCTCCTCCCAACCCTTTACTCTGCACGGTGGGACAGTGGCACCGCCTGGTGGCCATCGTCCCCTCACACATTACCTCACCACTATAAGAATTTTTAAAGAGGTAGTAAGTGACATTTGTATAATACCACAGTACAAAATTATTAGAAACTACATACAACCCCACTTCAAAACATCCAAACTATCCCTTTAAAGTGGCCGCACATGTGTACTTATATGATACACTGAATTTATAAAAGTATAATATATGTGTGTGTGCATCCCTGCAGAGCTGTGACGGTTCTGAATACACTCTGCAAGGGCCGGCAGGTGGCGATGACATCACAGGGCTGTCAGCCGAACCGGCCCACTACCAGCTACAGTCTGAGCTGGGTGAGAACACCACAACATGCACTCCAGTCAGACCTTTAGTTGCATTTCCCACCCAAATATACAACTGTAAATTTCAATTCTGTGTGTGACAGGGAGGGGCTTCAACAACCTGAGCCAGGTGAACATGGCACGCCACCTCCCTACCGGCCAGCCGGTGGCCGTCAAACAAACCAACCTGGACGAGTGCACCGAGGAGGAGCTGATGCAGCTCATGGTGAGAAAAAGGAAATGTCTCCTCAAAGCTTATTTTGGGGGTTTCATAAAGTTTTTGAGGCATGCTTCTGTATATTATCTGGTCTCCATCGAGGTTTGTTTGTGTCTCAAACCCCAGAACGAGGTCCTGCTGTCCAGGCTGTTCCGTCACCCCAACCTGCTGACCTCTCGCCTGGTTTTCAGCTCCTGCTGCCAGCTATGGATCCTCACACCGCTCATGGGCTACGGTCAGCCACTGCTTCACCTCCAATAACTTTGTGTTTGGCCCTTAAAACCCATCAAATGTAGTGATTATGAAACATTGTGCTGTGTACACTGACAGACAATTGACATTCTTTATGGGTGCATTTCTTTATACAAAATATTCTCAAGCCAAAATTATTGCACTCACAATTTGCACCACTGTCTCAAAAATCAGATAAATCGCTGCTGATTTCATAAGATGTATCTGCTCATCTGTCCTCTTGCCTGCAGGCTCTGCAGACACCTTACTAAGAACATATTTCCCAGATGGAATGAGTGAATCCCTGATAGCGTACCTGCTGTACGGCGTGCTGAAAGCGTTGGAATACCTGCACCGGATGGGCTACGTTCACCGGTCAGTGGGAAGAAACATCTGTATTACAAGGGAAAGAAGTATTCAAAATACTGGTCTCTTAAAGGGCGGGTCCATTATTGTTATTATTTGAGGTTTTTATATCATTCTGTAGCTTCCCAGTGGTGTTCATTATGTATTCAAATTCCTCAGTGGGGTGAAGGCCAGTCATATCCTGCTGTCAGGGGAGGGCCGTGTCTACCTCTCGGGGCTCCACAGTGTTTACAGCATGATGCGTGATGGGAAGAGGATGAGGGCGGTGTTCGACATGCCCCACCACAGTCCCGCCCTGCTGCCCTGGCTCAGCCCCGAACTACTGCGACAGGTCAGGACTCACTAGATAAAGTAACATTTACAGTGTGAGTGTTTTATCCCGCCTTATTCTAATGTATTCTGTCTTCCCTCTCTTCATTGTGTTGGCCTCAGTAGGACCTGCACGGCTACGGAGTGAAGTCTGATATCTACAGTTTAGGCATCGTGGCCTGTGAGCTGGTCAGCGGCAGGGTGCCTTTCCAGGACATGCTCCCCACTCAGGTAATGAAAACGCCTCCAAGAAGAATATGCATGTGCACATTTAGCTGTTACAGTTTGCATCAATCTCCCCGTTCAGATGCTGCTTCAGAAGCTGCGCGGCTCCCACTGCTGCCTGCTGGACGTGGCTCCGTACCCGCTGGGAGAGCTGGGGGGGCTGAAGGTGTCGCGCTCCGGCGTGGACTCCGGCATCGGGGAGAGCGTGGCCACCGGGAGCATGACGCACAGCGCCACCGCCCCTCCCACCGACCGACCTCAGAGCCCCGGACCCAAGAACCACTCGGCCACCCTGCACAACCTGGTCCAGCTGTGTCTGCAGCAGCAGCCTGAGCGCAGGTCCTTATTTGACAGTTGATCTGATATATTTGCATTCATATACAGCACACAGATATTAATGCAAATGAGTGTTTGTGCTGTTTTTGTCTTCCATAGACCGTCAGCATCTACACTGTTGACCCACGCCTTCTTCAAGCAGGTGGGTTTATTAGTCGGGATGCCTATTTTAATTATATTTTATCAGTACATTAACAGTACATTATGTTGTGTCGTTCTGTGACAGGTGAAGAGGCACAACCGAGACACCTTCCTCAGCCTCATGTACCCAGCAGTACCCCTCACCAGCCCCGAGGACCCTCCAGTATCCTGCCCCCCCGCCCCGTCCTGCCACGCTCCGGCGTCAACCTCTGACGACGCCGCCGAGGCCGTGTGGGACTTCTCCTAACCCCAGAACCTCCTAAATCCTGACTAGCAAGCCAAACACGAGACAATCAAAGCAAAGCAATGAGGCCAAATCCTACTGTGCTTTTATTTTGTATTATTAACCCGACTCTCTGAGCCTTTTTTTAAAGTAGTTTTGTAGTTTTTTTTAATATGTTTGTCTGATGCATACGTGGAATCGTGGGGTTGGTGTCGACGAGACTGTGAAAGTGCTGGAACAAAGACGCTGCTCTGATCATATATTAAGGATCTATGATAATAATAATGGACTGTCAACAGTTGGCTGACTAATAATTGCGCACTTCCTCTGAGATAAAAGGCAACTATGAGTTAAAGGAAAAGTCCACCCAGAAACACTATGTTAAAAACACCTATTTGTGCTAAAAGTATGTTGTTTTTACAGTTTACTTTTCATGTTTCCATGGATAACGGTATTTTTTTTAGGTGTGCCTGTTCTCTCCTAAAGGAAATGAAGAAAAGGAGGACCTTGTTAACTGAATCTGAAATAAAGAAGTTAAAGGTGCTATTGATAACATTAAGCCACTAGATGTTGCATTCTCCCTCCCCTGTTCCATTGCTTTCACTTCACAACAAGTGGTTGCCAGGCACTTAACATCAAACTCAGCCAGTATTTTTCCACACTAACTGGCTCACAAGCCTTGTTAGAAGTGGTCAGATATCTTCTACAGATATAAACAAAACATTAATTTTGGACCTACCAAAATTTTCAAAATGATTAATTCACAATTTGTTTTAGGAAAAGCCATACTTGTATTCGGCACCTTTTTAAAGGCTCTGTGTGTGTTTTTTAAATATATTTGTGTACATAAAATGGTATCAATAACACCTTTTAATACATCAAAAACTTAAATCCTAATAGGTAGTGATTATGCAAGGGTGGATTTTTCCTTTACAGTGTTATTATGTATTCAGACTGTGAATAGTCAATACTTACTGTAGGTACATAAAAAAGATATTTACAACACAAGTGCATATATATTCATCTATATGGGTTTCAAACTGAGTTGAGGGGGGCGTTAACAGGCAATTTCTGATTCTTACAAAGAGTCCCAAAGGTGTCTAAAACACTAAATATCTATGCTCTCGCCAAAGCCACCAGACTCCATTGAAAAAACGTATAATTTTACTTTGCAGAACACGGGAGTTGCTGGTCTATTGCTGCCTCGATCGGTTAGTTTGTTTGTGTTATTGTGTGACTTTGGTGTTTTAAAAGGTTAGTTCGGATTCACCAAAGTCACACAATAACACAAACAAATTACAATCGAGGCAGTGGTAGACCAGCAACTGCAAGGTAAAATTACTGTTTTTTTCAGTGGAGTCTGGTGGCTTTGGCGAGAGCATAGATGGATACAACTGCTTCACTTGCCTGTCAGAAAAGGCGCTCTGATGGCGAGGTAAACCGGCGAAAAATACTCTAAATATAGCGTACACTTTTTGGAAAACTGGCCATAATCAAATCATATTTCCGCTGTATGTTTGAACATATATGCACAGTGTTTTCCCCACATGTATAATCCTTTTAGAACATGTTTGAGCCAATAAGACAAAGTTAGCTCTGAAGAAAAGAGCAATAGAATATAGCTAGAGTTAGAAACCATCAGTAGATGAAAACTTTCCCCCGTCCTCGTCGTCTGTGGTTCGCCAAAAGATTACTTCTACTGTGCTCTGTGACCACTTCTCCAACAATGCCTTTATGTTTTAATGAATATGGTGATCTATCTGTAACTGTGATTAGGTGTGCTGTGTATGAGAACTGTGATCTACAGTACATATCAAACATGGTAGCTGTATGAGCCTTATATATATATATATATATACATATACATATACGTATTATAAATGATATATATGAATATACATTTGATTTCTAAACTTGCTGTTAGTCTTGAGTCATTTTTTTAAAGATGTGTGTTTATAGAAAAGTGTTGTTTTTTTATTATGAGGTTGTTATCCAGTTAACTAATTATATATTCTAATTAATGCCTGTCAATAATAATTGCCCACCCAATGTTTAAGTATTTGCTTGATATGGACAAAAAGCTCATATAATCTCATATAGCTGAACTGTCAGAGACTGTTTTGATTTGTGCACATAGAGACGAGCAGATGACGGCAGCTTCTTCTTCTTCTGCGTGTGAGGAGACGTCCAAATCCAGCAGCCCAGCAGACGGCGACAGCTTCACCTGTACAGGTGAGTCTGTGTTGGTGGTCATCAGTGGTTAATTTAGGTGATGTTAAGGGTGCAGTGTGTTCAGTGGACTGTTATGATGCAAAAAGACACAGGAAGAGTTTTATTTGTTACATTTTAAGATAAGGAATAACACAAGTAGGCTATGTTATTTTAACTTTTTTTGTATTCTTAAAAAACTTACTTTGTTAACCCCAAATAAATTGACAAATAAAGGGGTCTCTGGCTGTCTTAGAGTAAAGGGTTTGGTATGTTTTCTGGGGTAAATTAAAATATTTGCTCTTTTAAGTAAACATTAATATTGTGGCAAGGTCGTTTTGCAGCATAGTTAAATCCCAATATATTATTTTTATAAACAGTAGTTAATGTTTTATTAGTAATCTTAAAAGTTGTGAAAAGTAACTAGTAGGGTAAGTATTTAATCGCAAATTAATCAAATTTTTTATCTGTTCAAAATGTACCTTAAAGGAAGATTTGTCAAGTATTTAATATTCTTATCAACATGGGAGTGGACAAATATGCGGCTTTATGCAAATATATGTATATATTTATTATTGTAAATCAATCAACAACACAAAACAATGACAAATATTGTCCAGAAACCCTCACAGGTACTGCATTTAGCATAAAAAAATATGCTCAAATAATAATATTGCAAACTCAAAAATGGCCAATAAGTAATATATCCCTTTCAAGGTCTATTGACTTCCCTTTAAAAAAAAAAGGGAAAAACATGAAACCTTTTCTTTTGTAATTTCCTCATTTGCTACTTCCTCTTTGTCATGGATTTACACAGTCATGCATGAATAAAAATAAAAATGCAGTACTACTTTTGCCAGTTTTGCCAGTACCTGCTGCAAAGCAATGCACATTTTATATACAGTAATTAAAATGCAATAAAAAAAAATTTTGCAGTACATTTTTCTGCAGTAATATATTCATACAATATTTTTTATTTTTTCTTTGAAATAAATCATTATCTACACAGAGAGACATTGCAGTTCTGTACTGGTCCACTAGATGACATCACAACATCAAGCTCTGCAACCAAGCCCAGCCCCTAGCAACCACGTAGCTCCACATCGACAACGTAAAGTGGATAAACTGTCGCAAACCTGAATTTATGTTCACTTGGTTGGTAGTGTTTTTGTGCCAGTTGCTGCAGTGCATTATGTATCCGGTCTCCCCTACCAAAATAAAAGTTTTAGTTAAATATTTATAATATATATATTATATTTTCACAAGTATTGACATTTAAGTATGGTTGAGTAATTAGTAAATTATATATATATATATATATATATATATATATATATATTATACTCTGGGAATTAGAAATATACAAAATTCAGAAATAAACTCTGTTTAAAAAAAGAAAGAGTGGAAAAAACAAACATTTATGTCATTGTTGTTTTTTGTGCAGTTATTTTTAATCTTGTGCTTTCAGTTAGGGCTAGTTAGTATCACGATAATATCGTTATCAGGAATTCTTTCAGCCACGATAATCGTGTAGTGAAAATCTAATATTGTGACAGCCCTACTTCAAGCGTAATATATCACTTAGTAATCAAATATCAGTTTTTGGGTAGCGCAACTTAGAAGAAACTTATTAGAAAGAGCAGAAAAAACAAACATTTCTGACATTGTTGTTTTTTTGTTTTTTTTTTGCTCAAAGTCTTTTTATTGGTATTCTGTACAAAATCCAATAAATAATTGTATAAACAAATTATACCCCCCTCCCACCCCATCCCTATAACGATATTACTGCATCATAAATAAGCAGAGTTAATTTCATAAACAATAACATTTATACATATAAATTAATTAAATCTGATAGCAACATAAATGAAACATATACCAAACAAAAACAAAAACAAAAACAAATTAAAAAAAAAAATTAAAGAAAAGGAAAGGACCAAAAAAAAACAGAAAAATAAGTAAATTAAAAATAATAATAATAAATAAAGAAAAAAAGAAAGAAACTAAATAAAAAAGAAACTAAGTATAAGTTGTAAATTCAGCAGTTTAAAACTTCAATGTCAATTGACATTGTTGTTTTTGTGCAGTTATTTTCTCATGCTTTCAGTGTGGGCTCTTATTTTGAAATAAACCCAACCTCTCTTTGACAGGAAGTTGGTGTTCTCTGCATCCATGCTGTTTCTCTGCAGCTTGACACATTCACAACAACTCAGTGGACGACGTCAGTCAGTGACAGTTCGGTCTTTTCTCCACACAGGTGAGTGGTCTTCTGTTTCTCGACGGGTTTGATCCACTTTATCAGGTATTAATAGTCATATTATGTTATAAATGAGAGGTGTGTGTAGCTGTGCAGCTTCAGAGAGGAGGAGGAGGTTGTGTCACATGAGGAGGAGGAGGAGGAGGAGGAGGAAGAGAGGCTACAAAAACAGAAATAGGCTTTTTATGACAGCTAGCTTGGTCAGGTAAGGTCAGTAACTAATTGTCTTGTGTTTATTATCATTAATAGCTCCAAACTCTGCTGGAAATACCCTCTGCTTCTGGGCTGAAGAAGAAGAAGAAGAAGAAGTGGAAGTACAAGGCCTCTCTGGAGTACACAATGGAATAATTCTTGGAAAGTTTCCTCCATTTTTTGCTCATCTTTGAAGGAGTTTTGCACAGACAGTTCATGATGCTGCAGCAGCTAGAGGTTTAGCTCATGACTGGAGACCATGAAGCAGCCAGGGAAGTGACCTAGGGTGGACACTACAGCCTGAGGGTGCACACTAAACCCTCACCCTCCTGGGCACCATGGCATCCAAGGAGAGACTGTACGAGGTCTGGATGCTCTACTGCACTAAGGTAAGCTATGCACACTAGGGCTGGGGCTATGCACACTAGGGCTATGCACACTAGGGCTATGTACACTAGGGCTATGTACACTAGGGCTATGTACACTAGGGCTATGCACACTAGGGCTATGCACACTAGGGCTGGGGCTAGGGCTGGGACTATGTACACTAGGGCTGGGGCTACGCACACTAGGTCTGTGCACACTAGGGCTGGAGCTATGCTCACTAGGGCTGGGGCTTTGCACACTAGGGACTGGGGCTATGCACAATAGGGCTATGCACACTAGGGCTGGGGCTATGCACACTAGGGCTATGCACACTAGGACTGGGGCTATGCACACTAGGGCTATGCACACTAGGACTATGCACACTAGGACTATGCACACTAGGGCTGGGGCTAGGGCTGGGAATATGCACACTAGGACTATGCACACTAGAGCTGGGGCTAGGGCTGAGACTATGCACACTAGGGCTATGCACACTAGGGCTGGGGCTAGGGCTGGGAATATGCACACTAGGACTATGCACACTAGGGCTGGGCTATGCACACTAGGACTAGGTCTGGGGCTATGCACACTATGGCTGGGGCTATGCACTAGGGCACATTAGGGCTGGGGCTATGCACACTAGGGCTATGCACACTAGGGCTATGCACACTAGGTCTGGAGCTATGCACACTAGGTCTGGGGCTATGCACACTAGGGCTGGGGCTATGCACACTAGGGCTGGGGCTATGCACACTAGGGCTGTGGCTATACTAGGGCTTGGGCTATGCACACTAGGGCTGGGGCCATGCACACTAGGGCTGGGACGATACACCGATTTATCAAGTATTTAATACTCTTATCAACATGGAAGTGGGCAAATATGCTGCTTTATGCAAATGTATATATATTTATTATTGGAAATCAATTAACAACACAAAACAATGACAAATATTGTCCAGAAACCCTCACAGGTACTGCATTTAGCATAAAACGATATGCTCAAATCATAACTTGGCAAACTCAACAGCTGTCAGTGTGTCAGTGTGCTGACTTGACTATGACTTGCCCCAAGCTGCATGTGATTATCATAAAGTGGGCATGTCTGTAAAGGGGAGACTCGTGGGTACCCATAGAACCCATTTACATTCACACATCTGGAGGTCAGAGGTCAAGGGACCCCTTTTATACCATTGGTACCAATGGATGCCTTAGGTTTTTTAGTTTCATATGATGACCAGTATCTTCACTTTAGCTTTAAAACTGAGGGCTACAGCCTCGGAAAGATCGATTGCATTAATGCGTTAAAGAAATTGGTGGCATTAAACCAAATTTTGTTCATCATGTCATTTTTAAACCAAACTCACTGATCGCCATTATTTTGTGGCAATGTTGAGCATCTTTTTATACCACTTTTCAGCATGGAAAACCTCTGAAACAGCACATAAAACATTATGGGACTCTAAAATGCTCCAGTTAAAACCCAGACTAATGGAATTGCCTGCAGATCCCGGAGGATTTATTGGTTGGGGACACATTAGGAGTATGAATGAGTAATTAATTCACAAGGAACCAATGTAACGTTACTACAAATAGCTCTCTGTAGCTGAGGTCAAGCAGGAAGCTGAATAAATGATATCTTATACCATTCCCATCAACTCTAAAAACAGTTATATGCTATGTGGTCAGGCTGTAAAATCAAATGATGGTAGGAAGGTCTTACAATGTGGTGCAGTGATCCAGTGTAGGATACTGCTTTGTTTTTACAGTGGAGATGAATGAATGACACTCGAGTAGAGACAGCATCTCTTGAGTCAGCTGTTGGCTAGGTTTAATTCACTTGGCGATAAAGCACGCGCGCCCTGGCGTCCAATCAAAACGGCCTCTCTGAGCCGCTCCTCACGTGAGCCTGGCTGCAGTCACACACTACCCACCGTAATCCCTCACAACAACACACACAGTGCACAACCCTCCCTGAAGTGTTTACCCCATAAAAGCAAATCTGCAAGTTTAGGATGTGAATAATCTTCAAGTATGGAAGCTTGATGCAAATAGAATATCTAATGCAAGTTGTGTAGGTGTTGGGGGTATTCAAGTATTCACACACGCACACTTGTCACAGTCACTTGTGAAAATGCCAGCATTTGTTGCAAGCATACACATTGCATTTGTTCTAGCAGGAGTGTGTATTTGCATTGACTGCTGCAAGGAAGGATCATTTCATTTCATCCTGGCTACGAGCCAAGGGTCCACCGCCGGGCCAATATTTCTCTCTGCTTGAGGCAAAAGAGATGCTGAGAGAGAAGCATTTAAATATATATATATATATATATATATATATATATGTGTGTAGGGGCCTGTCTTTCTCCCCAAGCAGCTGAAATGTCAGGTATGCCCGGCGGGGAGACTCTGCTGCACCATTAAACGTGCATGTATGTAAGTGAGGGTTGCCAGGAGAACCTGCAGTCACGTGGCCTTAATCAGATGAGGAATGCTGCTGTGAAAGCCCCCCTGTGTCCCACCGATGGGTTAATCGTTTCACAACCAACCTTAACTATTAGTTAATGCTTACTGCTGTGTTAACTAATGTTAATAACCAGTTTCAAACAATAAATAATGTATAGATTATAGGGCTGTCAATCGATTAAAATAGTTAAATTGCAAATTAATCGCACATTTATCTGTTCAAAATGTACCTTAAAGGGAGATTTGTCAAGTATTTAATATTCTTATCAACATAGGAGTGGACAAATATGCTGCTTTATGCAGATGTATGTATATATTTATTATTGTAAATCAATTAACAACACAAAACAATGACAAATATGGTCCCGAAACCCTCACAGGTACTGCATTTAGCATAAAACAATATGCTCAAATCTTAACATGGTAACTTGGTAAAACTTTTTAATGATTAACTAATGTTAATTAATGTACCGTTATTGTAAAGTGTTACCAAAAACAGAATAGAGTTCAAGCAATAGCTATTTAATGTAAATTATATGATTCAGTTGGTTGACTTAGAAGGTATTTGTTTTATTGTCGTGCTCGCCAACGGTCTGTTTAATGATTGACAAATCAGTGGAGACATCACTCCCCTCAGGGTCAGAGGTCAACACTTGCTCTGCTCTCTGAGGAGTCCGATGTGTATTGTTGACAGCAGAAGCTTGTAGAGTACAAGCAGCCTGAGGGTGGCATTTAGGAGAACCAGCTCCGTCAGCTACAGACATCAGCTGTCTCTGTATGTTATTCACCTGATCGTAACCCGGCAGCCGATGCTGAAAGACGAAGAGCTTGAGTTTGTATTGAAACAGATGTGCGATGCTTAAATTAATGTCTTAGCATTTTGACACATGACATTGTAATAATAATTCCAGACTATGTCTCGAGCCAGCAGTGGCAGCTGTTCACATGTTGATTATGATGAGGTCAGAAATTGTTGGGTTGAGCAGCTGTTGCATCAGACTCAGTGTGTAGAAGTTTACTGGTGCTGCATTGGGATTGTATGGGAAGTAACTGTTTCCCTCTTTTAGCAAACGCTACTCAAGCAGGAGTAAGCAGTGCATTTGTTAGGGTCTATTTCCAGGCGTTATGTCCAGGACTTATTGTCTGCTGAGGCTTTTGAAGGTTTGTTTACACCTGTAACTTTTTGTAAATATAGCTGTAGAATAAGTCTGAGTCTTCATCATTGCATTGGTGAATATACTTGTAATATATATGGTCAAAATGAGGCTTATTATTATTTAAAGGTCCCATATTATAAAAAAGTGAGATTTTCCTGTTTTTTTTATTATAAAGCAGGCTTAAGTCCTATATAAATACTTTGAAAGTATCGAAACACTCAACAACAGGGAAATATACACAGCCCGTATTCAGAAACTCTGCATTTGAAACAAGCTGTCAGGATTTCTGCCCATTCGTGATGTCACGAATATACAGTATTTAGACCCTTGACACAATTTTAAACGTTCTAAATGTCTCCCAGTTTATTCCTGGTTGCAGTGTATGTGAATAACATCAGCTGACAGGAAGTACACATGGACCCAAGCTGTTGCTTAGCAACACAATTCTGTTGCAATTCCGTCAAAGTGCG